>NW_011335526.1:42728-65861 GCF_000735185.1 Notothenia coriiceps | reverse complement strand
GCTATGCGCAGCAGTGCTGCGTCTTTCTCTGTAACCTCTTAGACCTAACGTCTTTTCGCAGAGTTTGCATTTAACTTCCTTTGGACTTGTAAGTTCGAAGTAGTTCCACGAGGAGGAACTCTTTTTACCTGCCGCTTTGTTCATCTTTAGTCGCACGTGTGAGGGAGAGAGGGGGTGGGGGCGGGGGCGGTGTGTAGCGTGCTGCAGCAGCAGTCTGCTCTGCACGCAGGCTTCCTCCAAGTTTACAGTAAAACAAACTGGTGGTGTGACCAATGGCCATTTACAATTATTAATACTATTACTATTATTACCATTAGTCTATTTTGGTTGAAACTAAGCCAGAAAAAAAAAAAAACATAAATAATAATAAAAAAATATATAAATAAAATCGATTTTTAAAAATAATATTCGATTATGGAGACTGTAACGAATATTCGAATAATCACTGGCATCCCTAGTAGTGGGGGTTACATCCTCAATAATCTATGAAATCTGCAGAATTAAAGGTGGGGTATGTAATTTATTTCAGAAACACTTTTTGTTATATTCCATGGAATGCTCTTAACATCCCGATTGCAATGAATATATGAAATGCTTTGACAATAAATACATAAAAATGTTTCATCTGTGGAAGCCGTGGTGCTCTAAAAAGTACGACCAATCATTTTAGCCGGCCCGGCTAAAGTAACTGGATGGCCTACCTGCCTTCCATCTGTGCACTTATCTCGTGCCCTCATTGGTCATGTGCGCGTTCGTGTGTGTTGGAGGAGGGGCTCTGTAAGGAAGTGGCAGATTTTTTCCGGTTGTGTATTTTCTAGCGCACTCTAACTGGTTTCTCCAAAATGATATAAACAGAAATTAAGTAAATTAAGTATTTGTCAATTTACAATCCAAAATCATCAGAATATATAGTCAATTAGGTGTGATTAGCAGAGAACAAAAGATAGGGAGTTTCCTATTTTAAGTGTTCATTTTGTAGACAGAAACTATGTTGAAATATGTTTGTTAATGACCTTTTATTACATAATTACAACTAGACAAAAAGAAGGATTTAATCTCATGTATTATAGATTTCATCTTGATATTGTAAATCAAACTCTGCTTACTTGTTCCAGTTTCAGTAGAGCCCCTGACAGGATCATGTAAGACTTTAGCAGTTTTCTCATTTTGCCAGCAGGTATAACAATATGTTAATTTCACTACAGGAGAAACGTAATGTTCTCTGCAACTGGGTGAACAATTATATATAGTGTATATCGCTTACAGCAATCCCCCAAAACTAGTTGGAAAATATAATCAATAATCCAATATCAAGCACCCCTACATGCACTTAATATATCCAACAATTGTAGAAGCTATTTGATATCCTGTCAAGTTTCACCACACATCCTTTATAAATATCAAGCTTGTGACTGATAATGTTCTCTGTTTCCCTTTCAGTTTGTAACCGGGTCACAGACCATTCCCTGAACTTTTTCAAGCGCTGCGGCAGCATCTGTCAGATCGACCTGCGCTTCTGCAAGCAGGTGACGAGGACGGCCTGCGAGCGCTTCATCGCAGAAATGTCAGTGAGCGTGCCGTTCAGACTGAAAGAGGACAAACTGCTGCAGAAGGCCAGCTAGTTATTCCTAACAACCAATAAAAGACTTTGCACTTAATGGAACAATATTTTTCTTTGTAAACTGCTCCTGTGATAAGTCTCTGAATCGATTTAAAGAAACTGAAACGAGACGGATTCCGGAGACACATTCACTGGACAGAAAAAAGGATGCATGCATTTGTGTTGCGATTATACTTTTTTTTAAAGATGTGTTTATTTGTTGGGTTGTTTATTTTTATTCTTTAAATATTTGAGAACACAGTATTTTTATACAAGCTTCACTTCACAGAGTTTACTCAACATGTCTCAGGAGCTGAGAATCACAGAGAGACTGCATGGCATGTGAACAGAGAAAATATCCCCTTCCTCACTTTGCCTTCATACGACCATATCTTCTACGTGTCAACATCTGTATGTGACTTTAATGGAACTTCAGTATCGAGACAAAAAAAGATGACCTGTACAGAAATAAATATCTGATTAAATTATCATTACTTTTTCTCAAATATTTAGAATGTATTTCAAAACGACGAACATATTTCCTTTCACACCCTCATGTCTTCACTTATCTTAATACTTTTATAAATTGTTGAGTGTTGTGTTTGACATTTCAACATTAATTTATTGATTTTGTTTTTTTATTACAGTTTATATTTATTCATTTATTCAATAAGTTGACATTGATGCCTCAGAACCGGATCAAATAATGCTAGCTAATAACTTATCGGGTTAGTTTGAGCCTGTTGGTGGAGTTTAACACACAGTCAGTGGCAGGAAGTTGACATTAATACAATGTGAAATGACTTTACCTGAATGACCTGCCACTGACTGTATGACACAGTCAGCCTCACACATCTGGCCACAGGCTTAAGAAAGTATTGTGCAAATAACTTATTTGCATAATGTTTAAATAAAAGCTCCATACAGTAGGTGTCGTGTGTATTTTGGGGTGTTGTGCTGTAATCAATCACCTGAGGTGAATGTGATCATGTTTATATTTGTAAATCCAAAAACTATGCTAATATGCATTAAAATAATTTCATTTGTATCATCACCGAGTCTTTCTTGAGTCCATTTATTTCAATATATCTGCAATAAATACTCACACTTTCCCATAAAGCTTCAATAACATTAAACGGATCTTTCCTTCTTGGGGAAATGTAAAGTCATATTTAAATGGGTTTTTCAGCGCTGGAGCTAAATTAAGAAAGGTCTTTGGCCTTCTGTTTTTTAATGCAGGACCGAACAACTTCTACATTTAAAACGACATTAATTCTGCACAGAAATAAAGCTCAACGTCGAGGCAGTGAATACAAGTGGAAATCCTATTTTTTGGGGCGTTTTGGATTATGTATTTTTAATTAATATGATCACTTTAGAACTACTTATGTGAATACATGTTTGCAAAATGTCCTTCGGTTCTTGCGATTTTCTATCGGTTTTCTTTTAGTATACAGAGTACCACATTTCAACCTGATCCAGTAGGTGAGGCTGAGTGACGCTCAGAATACATCTCTCTGAAAATGCATAACCAAAAGGTCAGTCAGTACACTGCTTTGTTCCAGAATGATGCATATATCTTGACATACATTTTATATCATTTTGTAAATATATTCCTGCTCCCCAAATAATTAAATGTTACATACTTTGGTGATGCATCGATTGTTGTCCTGGTTTGTTTAAAATGTCTCTACATTACAGGATGGATGGTGTTTTAAGCGATTCTTGCCCCGACAAGACAATCTGTAATCATTTGGATCTCGTAAAGTACCCTTAAACATAGCACCATCTTCAGGTGGTAATGCTCGATAAATATTTTTAGAACACCTTAAATTTGACAAGCCAAAACCAGTAAATATTTGGTGTTTTTACCTTACTAAACAACTTCAAATTATTACTCAATTATCAAAATATAATTATTTTTGTGTGTGTTGATGAATTCATTTCATTATTTCAGCAATTCATATTTGATCTAAGATGGTTAAAGGGAAACTGTCGGTGATGCACGAGTATACAAAAACAGGCTTTAAATAAAATCTTTAATTACCAAAATAAAAAGTTCAACATCCCCAAATACAAAGACTTGCACACTATTCGACCCTCTCTAAAGGAAAGATGCTCCTGCTCCGCTGCTGCTAATGATTTTAGGGACATCTTTACTCTAAGAGCAGCAATGTTGACTTTGTCTGGGTACTTCTAAAATGTGCAGGAGTAGAGGGGGAGAATGTGGAGAAGATGGGGAATAACATAACCAGCGTCATACGGTTCTCATCATGCTCTGGTTTAAGAGGGACAGATCATTCAAGCTATGCAGATTAAACACATTTCAAAACCACTTGACAGAAAAACGTTACTCTGATATAATAAACCCAACCCCAGTGACATTTCAATAATCTGATATTACACCGTTCAAATCAAATGGAAAAAATAGATATTTACATCTCATATGGATCATTATATGCAAATATACATTAGCAAGTCATTATTTTGTATATACTTTTCTATACCACAGTTGTCAGTAAACTTGGAGCTATATCTTTGAAAAGTTAGTATGAGAAAAAAAAAAACTAAAAAGCACTTCATTCCACTCCAAACGATGTACAACAACAAAAATAACAAACATTCAGTTTCACACCGACAGTTCAGCTGGAAACAGGAAGATGGTTGGAGGAGTTAGCACCGGTTTTTGTCTTTCAACTAAAAAGCTGCTAAGACAGAAGCTACAGCCGAGGTTAGCTATTGCTGTAAGAGACTTTGTATGACGGTTTAAATGTGTAATGCATTGAGAGCTGCAGCGATTAATGAATTACATAACTTTCGAAAAAAAAAATGTAAACTCATTTGAATAATGGTAAAAGTAATTTTTGCATGCCATTATGGATTTTTAGCTTCTTAAATATAGAGATTTACTGCATTCCTCAGTTTTATCCCATATTAAAAACTTAATATATTTGGGTTTTGGACTCACACAATAAGACATTGTATTGTGTGAGTCCAACACAATAATTTTCTGACATTTTAAAGCCCAAACAATTAATCAAGAAAATAATAGGCAGACAAATGAACAACTAGTTGCAGCGCTAAGTGCATTATTCTGCGCCTCTAAAACAATAATAATTCAATATAATTAATAATGCATTGATTCCATCAGTCAAGACTGCATAGCACTTGCCCATTTCTAGGCTGAGTAACACTAGGTTTTACTTCAAAAGAAAAAACAAGCTCAGTTATTTCTAATTTGATCTTTTTTTCAACTGATAAACAAACAAATTAAGTAGCCTTTAAACTTCATCTCACAAGGTTTCCAAGAATCAGTACACATGTTACTTCAGCCATTGTTATTGGTCATAGTTTAGAGACTGTTGTGAGCGGTGGTGCATTAACACAGTGTGAACAAAGTGCTGAAAAATCAACATCCGCACATGCTGACACCCACACAGTGGAGGGGGGAGGAAATGGGTGACAGGCATAGAGCAACACCCATTATTTGGCACCTTGTTCACTCACCCTCTGTCCTGTGGTGAGGTTCAGTTTGCTTCTGTCCTCGGTGTTTCTATGATATGTATTGACGTGCAGCAGTCGTAAAGAAGCTACAGCTTATAGGCAGATCTGAGGGTGATGCGTTGTGTTAGACAGGACTACAAGTGGCTGAGTGCCACACATTCTTTGCTTTGAGAAACTGTAAGAAAAGCCAAACAGACACTTAGGAATGAACACAGATTAGAGATATGTTTACTTGAGGAATGACTGAAACTGAAGTCAAGGTATTCATAAAAACACATTTCTCACAATATTTCAATGTGCAAATAGTGTGAGAGTTTTAAGGGAATGAATACAAACGTGGGAAAACCCACAAAATAACTATTTTGCGGATTCAAAGTTATGAGCTGCATGGTTGATTTAAAGGTGGATGTTTTAAAGTAGGGTTATATGAGATACTTCCAAAGCGAGTGTTCAGTATTGCTTAGAGCGCCTGGCATCTGGCCTCCACAGTTTGGAGTAGCAGCCCTGGAGCAAATTACTATTGTGGACAAAGCAGCAGCAAAACATACTTCAGCCACTTAAAGAATAATCCAAATCAGTTGGAGTGAACGCTATATTTAGAATATTTTCACCACTTTACCTTGCTGTGAGATGGCTCGCTCCAAAGAGGATCTCCAGCCCTTGTCTCTCTCATATCTCCTCCATTCAAGGCCACCAGACTCCATTGAAAGAAAAATGTAATTCTACCTCACAGAACACCAGAGTTGCTGGTTTATCACTGCCACAATTGGAGAATTTGAACCTACCAAAGTCACGGATTAACACAGTATGTTATTGAGTTAGTACCTCATACAACCCCTACTTCAAAACACACAAAGTCTGAGACCTGCAGAGGTGCATTAGGACTTGAAGACGTGCACGGCCCTCACGACGTACTGCCTGCAGATCGGGCACTCGTTCATCCTCTTGCCGCACTTGGTGCAGGTGACCATGTGACCGCACTCCAGGAGGACGCAGTCGATCACAGCGTCCATGCAGATCCTGCAGAGGTTGTCATCCTGGACCGTCAGCGGACCCTTCTCACCGTCTGGAGGAGAACCGAAGAGGTGAAAGGAAGTGTGAGGAAACTGTTTTAAAAATGAGTAAGTCACCCACAAGATGATCACATGTCTCCATGTTGAACAAAGAATAAAAAAATGGAGAAGAGTAATTTGAATTAATTTGTTTTTCTGTTATTTTTTTATCTTTGTTCATCATTTTCTTAAAGAATACTAAGTAACACAGGGTGAGTAAATGATATGCAAAAGGTCATTTAATGGAAGTTTTCCTCCTAGCAAAGCGATGAAATAACAGAGTGATGTCAATGTCAATGCCCGTAATAGCAATATGTCAAGGTGTTTCTATGACGACCATACAGTCTTTATAACTGGTAGCCTGCTGCTAGGAGAGTGGGTTTACACGGCTAATAGACTACACTTCCTCAGAATGACTTGCTTCACACATCCAAGCACATGAATGGATGATAGAATGATCATGGTGGATCGATGAACCTGCGGGATTAATGATTTCCATCCTTTATAAAGAAACTCTCACACTAAATGTCATTATCACACAGGGAGCACACACAGGGAGGACACACAGGGAGGACACATAGGGAGGACACATAGGGAGGACACATGGGGATTACACAAAGACGAAAGTGGGATAACGAATGATAATGGGTTCACGGTGAATACAGATGTGGTGGTGAGTCACAGGTGGTGCATGTGACCATGGCAACAGTGGCATAAGCCTTACCTCCGACGGCCCCGTTGCAGATAGGAGGGGGAAAGGCCACCACTTAAGAGTGATAGGAGTAAAGCAAGCAAGAGACATTTCATTATGATTCTGATTGAGAAAAACGCATTTAAATGACTCCGCTTGTGAAGTTAATTATTATTATTTCTAGCGACAGTATATCATATTGTCTTAAGGAGCAGAGATATTGGGTTTTTGTGGATAAAAACAGGATGTGGTTTCCAATGCTGACATTTAGGAGAGTGCACACAGTTGAGTGACAGCTTACCTGTGGTTTCTGTACTGCTCACATTTTCCACTGCAAGAGAAATCATTTTAAATTAGTATTGCAACTTATTAAAACATCTTATATTCCTTTCTGTCAATACACAGGCTTTACCGAAAATATTTAAAACGTAATTTATTGTGTTTAAATTTGAATTAAATCAACATTAGATTGCTGTCTATTTTGTCTTCTTTTTTTGTTTCATTGTGGTCAAATTGTTTGCTCTCCTGCTTGCCACACACAAGGGAGGCAGGATCCTATATTTAACAGGGCAGACAAGCAGCAATCTAACAAACACTGAAAAGAAATATTCATTAAAGAAAGTTGATTTAATTAAAAAAGACTAAACTATCTACATTTAATCTGATTAATCACTGCATTAAAATGGCGAGTGTTTTTATGTTTTTTAGGGTGATGACATAAATATAATGACTGACTTTTGAAGCTTTCTTGGGAAACCTCGATATAGAAGCTTATCTAAAATGGACATTTGGTAACCCTAACCCTAGTGAATACATTCAATAGTAAATGCATGTAAACAGGACATTGTTAAAGCCAACAACTGCCAAACTAAATCCCACAGTATTTACTCAGACTAAGTTGATACCCACATGATTTCCTGTTCTCCTCCGTCTCTCTGTACAGTCGGTTGACCCGCTCCACCAGCTCCCACTTCTCACAGCACCCTGAGAAGTTGACAAAGTTCCTGGCGAGGATCTCCTTCAGCTGCCGGACGGACAGGCCCTCGATGTCCCTCAGGCTGGAGATATCTGAGAGCGACGCTCTGGCCCGACGCCGCGTCTGAGGACTGACCTGAAGGAGCAGGAAACACGACATTAGGGGCAAAATGGATTGAACGTTGAGATTTCCCTTTAAAAACTTGGCAGATTAGCCTCATGCATAAGAGAGGAACGGGGTTGCAGACGTACACAGGGACAACAATTGTATTCACTATGAGAGTTAGATAAAAATACAGCTTACACTTCCAAGAATCCTGTGTTGTTTTTAATAGCAAGCATTCACCACCACTTGAGAATTCTTGTAATTAAAAATGTAGATGCAATATAAAAAGGGGTTTATTACTGCTTGTTTTGAGCAGAAAACACTCTTTTGCAGAACGGGCAGAAGATGTTTGAAAAAACTGTTATATGCGATAGAATCTTGTGTTTCATTGTTTGCTTATTCAGATGGAGCTGAGCAATTGTAGGCATTAGCATCTCATTTGCAAGCCTTATATTGCTAACCTGGCAATTTTCAACACAAAAGTATATACTGCATATAGAGCTGTGTCATCAGTTATTTCTATTTATACGCATTCAGCAACAGAAATGAAATGCACTTTCCAAAACATCACATATGAATGATTTCATAATGAAAGCAGGAAATTGTATAAGTCACTGATTACCTCCGGAGTGTGTTCACTGGGGTCCAAGTTGAGGAGAGACACAGATGTGGCATCACCTATATCCTGCAACACAGCAGAGGCAATAACAAACATTAGTTTGCACTATACGCTGGGAATAAGCCCGATGACTAAGGATCAGGATTACACACTCTTCAAACAGCTCATTGATACCCTGGATCAACAATGTCTCGTAGCTTCCATGCTTACTGCTCCCTAAGCAGGCCAAGTATTTATAGTTGAGCCAAGCTCTCTTTTCAGTGCCTGTTATGGCTCTTCTTATTTGCTTTATATTCCTGATCATTTCATTTTCAACTTGCTTGTGGTAAAGCAAGAATGAAATATATTTCAATTAGTTTCTATATTGGTGACATGTCAACAAGTGGTGGTCAGGCTCCACCACTTGTCAGGCTCCTCTCCTCTGTGCGCTGGGCTATATCATGCAATCGAAAGTGAAACTTAAGCTCGCTCCATTGCGGAGATATTTCCGGGAAAGTGAGGAAAACGTTAATTTATTTATTTATTTCAAATGTGAAATGTTACCAATATACTCACGGAGCACTAGGAGGCGTCCGCGGAACACACTTTGAGAAGCACTGATCTAGATGTATATAGGTTAAAAACATTGAGATGTATCAATCTATTTAAGATATGCCTTTATCTCTTGAAATTCTCAAGGTACGTCTGTGTCACAATTTGAAGCGCATCTCCTTCCTACAGAGCCCAGAATTGGAATTGCTAAAGTGTTGCTTTTTGTGAGTTGATATAACTGTAACTTCTGTTAGGAACATATGCTTTGTCTCGTGTCTATTGCAGTATTGTAATGACAATTGTTGTGTACATCTGTAATGTGTGCTGCTGCTAAAAATCACACATGGTTAGAAGTTCTGACCTGGTTGGTGTCAGAGCTGTCACTCCTGCTGAGCGGCTCCTCCTGAGGGGCGACGAAGGCCGACAGCTCTGAGGCTGACTGCGTGGCGGAAGGGATCGGCGTGTAGAGGGAACGCGAGTGGAGGCTGGCCGCGTCTCGGTCCTCCTCTTCCTCAATGCCTCGGTGACAAAGCACCAAGTCCACCAGGTCTTCTTTTTCCCTGCAGGTATCCGTGGGGACGTTGCGGAGCAGCAAGTACTGACGCAGGTCCCTGACTCGTAGGCGCATGAGCCGCGGACGCTGAAACGCTGTCGCCTTCAGCAAATGACATGTGGCACAGACACGCAGATTCTCCTGAAGCACGGAGCACAGAGAGCAGAAGCTCCTCTTGCAGTCGCAGCAAATATACTGCAGGAACGCAGAGAGAGAAAAACAAGATGATGGAAATTAGGCAATTTGGGAATATGTCTAGAATGAGTGACTGTCAAAACACAACCATAAAAGAATAAAAACACATTTGACATACATAAAGGGATGTGATGATTGGATCTGTGACAAAAAACACTAACAATTATTTTATTGAGGAGAATTTTCATTAACATAATCATTGTGAATTTTGTGACTTGGAAGGCTGTCTTGTTTGCTTTTATGGAAGAGGATTTAAAAAATTGAGCACAATTTATAATACAGAATAATCAGGCATAAAAGCACAGACCCACGATGCTGCTATTTCTATTTCTATTTATTTACCCTTTATCTATGCCGGGGGATCTAAGGATTTAATATGACCTTTTTATGATTGTTCCCTAAAAAGGATAATAAAAAAGATGTCCTATTTGTGATACAATGAAATGTGATTCATTTATGTTAAGAGGCACAAGAGTTTGAATCATATGTTGATTATCATCGAGATAAAATCATGAATCACAAATATTTTGGCCGAGATAAATGTGTCATGAAAATGTTATCTGGAACGCCTACATTTGCCTAAAGTGTGGCAAATTGCTTCTATTTACCCTTTGTTATTCAAATTTCAACATGTTACATTTAACAAATGACTGGAAAGCACCTCGATGCCAGAAGTCCTTTCCTGCATTTTTCAATCACTCACATCTGCTCTACCTCTCCTGGTGCAGAGACAGGAGGAAGCTCATTTCTTTTAAGTGACAAACATCAAACAGTAATAAATGCAAGATGTGGGATTAGACTGATATGGTGAGCGAGTGAAGCACAGGGTTCAGACAGAATGAGACCATAAGCCATGCATGAACATGAGCACTCGTTGAAGATATTACAGAGCAAGCATGGTTTCCATCTGTCTCTGCAATCAGTTGGAATGGCACAGCCTCCTCATTATAAATTAATAGCTTCTGGGTGTAAATTAAATTGAGTTTTGATATTTTTTCAATTTGGCAAACTATTTTTTTAGATGATCGAGGTGCTCTATTCCCTATAATATTTTACACTAATAGTTAGACAGTCACTTTTAGTCTAGTCTATACAATATTTAAAAATACCTATGACTAACGTAGACAAGAAAACAAGTGTAAAAAACATGTTCTCTATCTACGTGCTATTAACTAGATGCATTTCCACAGCCAAAAACAGCAGGCAAATAGTCCTTCTGTTTAAAATATTCATCATATACCTCCCTCTGCTTCTACACAAACACCTTTCCTTCTAATTAGGTAAGTAGAGCTGTGAACATGTACTGGAAGACACCTACCTTCCTCCTGAAGACTGAGAAGGCCTGACCACAGGCCTTGCAGACCAGACTGGGACTTCCTGAGCTGGCGGGCGGGTATGTGGAGTATCCCGCACTTGGGGCAAATCTGAAGGGTCCAGCACCGGCCCCAAACCCTGGCTGCTGGCCTCTGACGGCCCCTGTACCCATGACTTCATTCAGCAAACCACAGCATGAAGCCCACATGGACGAGGCCCCTGCCTGACAGTCAGAAAACACAGCATAATTTCAGGATCTCACATTCAGCTTTTAGACATTAATAGGAGCATAACAGCATGATTCTTTGCACCTCCCATACTTATTTATTATTACAACAAGCAGTATTTTTATTTCACTGTAGAGTATTTGATTATACATGTTATTTTTAGCTCATCTTATTAATTTTTACATATACATATTTCACTCATCCTGCAACATAGGAGAATTGCAACATTCTCTTGCACTATACTATTTCTATTCTGTTATTTCTTGTGCTATTTAAAAAAATTCTATTTTATTGTTTTATGTTGCATTGATGGAGAAGCCTGACATATTTTCATTGCGTTGACTACACGGTAGCTACTGTGACAATAAAGCCTTTTAATCTTGATTTATGCTCTGAAACAAGCCATATTCTTTGTAAAGTTGCCTCATTTGGATGCATATTATAAATAATAACTAAACACAACGCTATGTTACACAATTAAAGCACAAATAGTCAGACAGGAAGAACAACATTCCACAACAAAGGCAGACAATAAAACGTCAAGCAAGCTACATTTTAAAACACTTTCGATACCAAGCTGACGCTAGCGTTGCAATACGAATAACAAAACAAATGCATTTACCAAAACAATTGCATGCCTTACATTCCTGTCAGGTCGGTGTTTGGCAGCTGTCACTGAGCTTCTGTCTTGTGACAGTTTTCTAACAGAGGCTAGGTGACATAACGTCAGTGACATGAAGCTTCTGTAGCTAACGTTAGCTCCCTGCTGCTAGCCTCAGTCTAAGCAGAGCTAAAAATGGATCAAAGGTTATGTAAAGGAAAACGGCACCTTCATTGCAGCTCCGGCGTTTCTACCGTGGAAGAGGAGGCAGGCGGTGAACACATTGCAATATGAGGCATCACTTCTTAAATTGCATGAATGCGTCTTGGTGTGAGAGAAATGTTCGAGCCCCGGGCCAGGCTGCTTCTTCTGTGTGAGCTCTGCAACCTGGGCGCAACCACTCTGTTTCACTGCCCTCCATGGACAGTCTGCAGAAGTCCAGCCTACTTTACAGACATATGGGATACATGTTCACCATTGATGTTCCTGTTGTCAACAAACAGATTCATCATCCCTCTTCCCTTCACAGTCCCTTGAAAAATGCCACCTTCACAACAACTGCTATAAAAATACGATATATTCATATTTTCCCCACTTTAAAAGAGTCAATCTTTTAAAACTACTCCAGCCTGACATACACATATGAAATATGAATTATATTTTGGAGATTTTAACCCTTTAAATGCCAGTTTGTTGAAAAAACTCCACTTTTTTTAATTGAAAAAAGCAAAAAACTAGAATAATTTCCATAAAATAAATTTCAAGGAGTATTGCATTAGTATTATTATTAGACCCTGATATGGATCAAGGATTGGCAGCAACATTGATTTTGATGCATCATTATGTTTTCTGCAGTGTCAGATTAAAGTTTAAAATCTTAGCCTATAATGATATATGATGATTTTCACTAGGCCGTCTCCTACCACAAGTAAAAGGTTTTTTTTCCGAACTAAATTCCCTGTTGCGTGCTAAAATGAATAATACAAGATTGAATGTTGATTATTATTATTATTGAACTAGTTCAAATTCCAATTTCTGATATCAGTAATTCAATTGTTGATATCAGAAATACAATTTGAACTAGTTCAAAATCCTTTTTTGATATCAGGAATTCAATTTCAACTAGTCGAAATGCCAATTGTTGATATTAGAAATACAATTTCAACGAGTTCAAAATCCTTTTTTGATATCAGGAATTCAATTGTTACTATGTATTTATATAGGAGACCATGAGCCATGATGTTTTTAAAGTACAGAAACATTCAGAATGCATGATGATTCCTTCAAAGGTTTTGTAATATACCCCTAGTACTCTTAATTTATAAAGTAATACATGTGAATTATTGAGCTCATTAGTGGCCTGACCTGACTGGCCCTTCTAATTTGGTCTAAAAAAAGTAAATGATGATCATTGTGAAGGGGTGTCCAGCCCATATCAATANGTAGGCCTACTATAACATGAAGAGATGATTTTAAAACTAATTTCTGAATCTAACATGAGCCTGTAGTTTGGTATGTTATTGATATGGGCTGGACACCCCTTCACAATTATCATCATTTACTTTTTTTAGACCAAATTAGGAGGGCCAGTCAGACCTGGAAAGGGTTATTAACCCAGAAGGGATATAACGCGAAACCCGCAGGTCCCCACCAACCCGTTCACGTATCTAACAGATATTCCCCNCTGCGAACATTTTTTTTTTATTATGAAGGGCAGACCATCTATTTGTATTTATTTTGTTTTTTTTAGAAAGGGGCAGGTCATATAAGATTTTATTCTTCTGAGAAGAATAAAATCTTATATGACCTGCCCCTTTCTAAAAAAAACAAAATAAATACAAATAGATGGTCTGCCCTTCATAATAAAAAAAAAATGTTCGCAGTCAAACATAACAGTACACCCTCATCTGAGTCCTACTGGAGAAGAAGGTGGAAAGCGGCGCCTAATAATAATAATAACAATAACAATGGGACCTGCAAATAAAGAACATACATCACAAAACATTTTACAATGCAGGACCAGAGTACATAGACTTATTCACATTCTGCTTCATATAGTCCCATATTTCTTAATTTATACAATTTCTTTAACTGAAAAATACATATACAATTCTTTAGATCCTTTTGTTGAGAATTCCACAATTGTACACCAACCACCGACATACACATTTGCTTAAGAGTAGTCATACTCATACTTGCATAAGGATGCTTAAAATTTAATTTCCTTCTGTGGTCTTCCTTGTCTGATCCAAAAACAAACTGTTGTAAATATACTGGTAACATTCTGCTTTTGCCCTGTGCATTACTGATCATGTCTGCAGCTCATGTCTTTGAGTTTAATGACCCCATGATGTGATTATTTATATCTTAAAACCTTTAACAACTATATTTAGATGTTCACAAATATCTACATTTATGTAAATACATGTGTAGCAGTTAGACAAACATAATTAATAGATCTCATTATTTAATTTAATAATTAGACAAAAGGATTTGTGCTTAAAGTCATATACTGTTGTGTCTCAAACGGATAGAGTAGATTATTAATTAATTTGCCTAATAGTTGCTTAAAATGCTACAATAACATTTGCAATTCGTTTTTAATCTGCCATGTACGGTATCAATGTCTCTCAGCCACCGTAGTGTCTTGTCAGGTGGGCGCGACGTGTAGGGGGTGTGTCATGAGCGCGCCAATAACAAACGTCTCCACCTGATGACGTAGTATTTTTTATTTTAAGCGCGTCTCCAACTCAACTACAACAAGTTGAGTGTCTTTTTCAGGTTTAAAGATGGAAACCAGCCTCAGTGACAGCCTGATGATCATTTACGAGGATGAATCGGTGGATGTTCGTTACGGAAACGGAGCTCAGTTACAAATGTCGCCGTGTGGCTGTGAGTTCATGCTGGTGAAACCCAAAGACCCCTCCGGACACCCTCTGCAGCCCACTGAGAGGGTCCGACAGAGGACCAGATTCACCATCAGCGTTTATAAGGTGCAAAGTATCAGCGTTTCTGTATGTTGGTCCCAGTTTGTGCATGTCATGTATATAAAGAGGTTCAAATGAGGCTCACGCTGTTGTTCGCTTGGCTGAAGGTCTACAGTTTGATTGTCTTCTGTATTATGTACTTAAAGTTATAATCTCATTTTACAGGAGTTCATAGTTGCTGCATTGGCGTTTAGGAATAAATATGCAAGTCGCCCATATCTGCCAGAGGAGCTCATCCCTGCTGACCGCAAAAAGGTAACAAAATTGATTTGCTTGCCAAATATTAGTCCTCAAATGTATGAATGTTGTCAGTATTTTATATATTTTTTGCATTTCCTCTTTCAGCCTTTTGTCAGCATTGACTCAGATGTGCTGTGGCCTAAGTGGTCTTCATTTGATGCTGAGCTGGGACCTGCAGGCGAGACCATCATCAGGTCGGAGGAGGGACGAGCTGCGTTGATGCTGTCGGCTTCTGGTGACGAATTTTCCGTTGAGTTTACAAGCAGCCTCAGTAAGACTCAGCGCCGCAGCATGCAGGGTTTCAGCAGAGACTCTGACAGCAGCCCAGGAAATCATCCTCAGCAGCAGCAAATAAGCAATCTGATCTGTCAGACTTCCAATGTTGAGAACAAACAGGTTCATCAGGGAATCGGAAGCAGAAGGAATGAATCTATTAGATCAAGGTCTTGTTCCCCTCGGACTCTCAGCACTGCTCAGCCAACGGTAATGCCTCTTAGTAATATTATTCTGCTTATATATCATAGATTTGATTTAATATTTGACTTCCCTTCCCCAGCCAGAGAAGATGTATCAATCCACCACAGTGGTCCAGCATCACTCCTGCTGCGCTGTTGCCCCACCCTGGTGCTACCCTCTGTCCTTGGCTCGGCATCTCTGGACTACTCGTCTCTCTAAAGCTAAAGAAATAAGAACAAAGGAAATCAGCGAAAACACGCAGGAACACGAAAGCATCAACAAGCCAGAAATATCCATCACAGAAAGACAGTCTCATCTTCCTCTGGCGCTGCCTCTCACATGTCCATCACCTCACAGGCACAGGTTGAATGACCAATTGACTAAAATGGAAAGAAATATGGAACATCTGGAGCACTGTTGAACAATGTTCAAAGACTGATTTAATCTTCCTTACTTTTATGTATTTAAGATGGAAGGTTGAAGACGGCCTGGTGGAAAAAGAACATCCAGACCAAGATCTTCCAACAGAGTTGTTAAAAGTGATGAGGTGTCAAGGAGTCACCTACAGGTTGGTTGGCAGGTTCTTCAGGGTTAAAGGGATGGATTGGGTTTTTAAATAGTCCGTGTGTTATTTTATAGTACATGGTGGACAGCATGCCCCCAGTTCAGAGATGCAGATTGGGGTTAGAGCACTGTACTATTGTGCACGGGACAGCAAAACATATTTTAGCCACTGAAAAAAAAGAAGATGTATAGTGTTAATTATGTTTCGTCCTGTTTGGCTCCTGTGTAGGATACTGAGCGGGACGGTCTCAGTCATAGAGGTTTCTCCAGGCGATGGATCAGTCATGCGGTCTAATGGGGTCCTTAATAATTATTTTACTCATCACAAACTCCTCTCAGGGCAGGTGAGTTTGTCATAACAGTGTTAACTAAAACACAAAACTGAGCAAATATTAGGATAGGTTATCCTTTATAAATTTAAAAGTAGTAGGTTATCCTTAAACTAGGGTTGTGGTGAAATTGAGTGTAGTAGTAAATGTCCTCAAGTTGATTCCTGATCATAAATCTTTTTATTGCGTTTCGACAATGCATTACTAGTGTTTGTCCTTTAGAGATGGAAAGCTAAATATATGCATACAAATGAGACCGTGGTCTGTACTGATTGTATGTACAAAGAGAACACAAACAAACAATAACAACGACTAAAGTATAATCCCCTACATTCACTGCCAGTGAGCCTCATACACACAATTATTTACCAGGAACATTGTTAAACGAATATATAAATCGATTGTAATACATATGCATATACATACATGCAGCAAATACCTATACTCATACAAATCGACTGTATACATATGCACATACATACATATGCTGCAGATAAGCTATACCAATAGCAGATCGTTTTACAGAGTGTGGAATGCATTTAACCCTTTAATGGCCAGACCAAGAAAGAAAGCTATGGAAAAATTATTTGTTTGCATTTTTTAATCAAATTGGACACAAATAACCACAAACAATTTTTAAAAAAGTGCATTTTCAACAATCATCATATACAGTACTGTATTTGGTATGCATCAAACTCAAATAAAACACAAACTCAAATACATTTGTTTCTTTTATGGAAAATGAGCAGTATATAAAACCAGATATATTCATAAAAGATCATTTAAAAAAATCACTCTGAGACTCATAAGGCAGTACTAGATTTATTGGAAAACATCTCTGAAACTCTGAAAAAGTCATATTGCTAGCTTACCATAAAAGGCCAATTTGACCGTTTGGTTGAGCATATTTTCCAAAAAATAATTACACCCTTGTTAAAGCTTCTTTTGTGCATCAAGTTATCTAATTATTTTCAGTAAGTGCTCTGACACTAAAATATTTCAAGAATGATATGGTTACCTTACAAAAGTTGACCAAAAAGAGTGATTTCTTCAGCTGCGATTTTTAGCATTCTGTTCAAACCACAGTGACATCTAGAGGTTGTTTTGTGCATAACATGTCAACCAAATGGTAGAGCTGGCTGAATCAGATGGTCAACTTTTTAATTTATTTTTCAACAAGATATCAAGACACAAAATGTGCTCTACCAAATGGTGGCACTGGCAGTTAAAGGGTTAAAAGAAAAGAAATTTCCTGTTAGAGTATATAAGTGAATATCTGAACTTTTCAAATTTCATGCAGGACATAACCGTCCGTCAACCACTGTGAATGAGTGCGCGGGACACAAGTTGATTCCTAAATCAAAAGATTAAAAAGGTTTTTGTTATTTACTTATGCAAGAATTAATAGTTTAAATATATTTGTTCATTCATTAATACTTATATATTATTATTTTAACTATTGCTGAACCTCTCCATTCATACAGGTGTTTACCTTTTATCTTTTTCATGCCCGGAAAAATAAACAAAACAAAATAAAAGGAAAAATAATATTCAAACAGCATGACTATTCCTACACAAAACAAACTTAAATAACTATCAAACTAAATGTATAAAAACTAAACCTTTCAGCAGAACAAAAACACCCTGTCAAGAATAATTGAGTATTCAATCTATTATAAACCTCATCATAACATTGAATCTACCAAATGTAAAATACAATTGTAACTATTTTTGGATCTGAAATACTGAACCACTGATTGGTCTATCTCACAGGTGAAGGAGGTAACATACCATCTGAACAGCCTTCCCCCTGACGTACCCGGACAGCTGTACTCTGTGTGCTCCATTGTGAGCCGTGCAGACAGGTGAGACACTGCTCCATCACAGGCTGATGAGTTTAAAGACCTTTTTGCATCAGTCCCTGACCATCATCACCTCACTGCGTTACAGGATACTGGCTTGCTATAATGAGGCCAAGCAATCCCTGAAGCTCACTGCGACACCAAGCTGCCTGCAAGAGGTACAATTAAGAAGTCCCTGCTGATAATGACTGTTTAAAAGGCTGTTTATATAGACTTTTTTGTATTCAATTCTTAATTGATTACAGCTGCAGTAATAGTAGATCAACAGAAAGTAATGGCCAACTTTTTTGATAACCATTTAATAGTTGGCAGAACATGCAGTTTTCAGCCTTTCAAATATAGATTTCCTTATAATTACTATTTATATCTTATGAAACTGAATATTTTCAAGTTTTGGTCTGACAACCCAAATTATTTAGGGCTATGAAAAGCTGGGTTGGGCTTTTTTTCTTTTTACTATTTTATGAAGTTTTACAGACTGATTAGGAATATTAATCTAGAAAATAGGCAAATCAATGATAAATAAAATCTTTAGTTGCAGCCATAATGTTGATTGTTATTTTGTTTACAGGGGAGACGTTCTTCTCAACCAGCAAGGATGGAAGAACATCTTCCCAATCTTGTTTCTTTTGAGCAGCATGTGAATGTCACACAGACTGCAGAAAGTCGGTGAGTTTGATCACTAGTTGTATTTGTATTCATACTTTTAATAATTGTATATAATGTTATATTACTTTTCATTCAGGTCAGATCTGGTAGCTGCAGAATTGGAGAAGATTAAACGTTTCAACTGTATCCTTTGCTTAAAGGGACTTTAGTTATCAATATATGAATTCACATCAGCAGGGATTGTATGAATTGTTACTAAACACTGAACCCTAACCATAACCCCTAGCCTTGCGTTTTAAAGAGAAATCACTCAAAGATATCAGAAAGACTCAAAATGACCAACACAAACATTAGACTACACAGAGACACATAAACGGCAACAAAGAGACAGAGAATGACTACAGAGGAACTCATAAACACCTTCAAATAGACACAAATAAACCACAGAGACACAATATGACCCCAAAAAGATTAAAAACCACAAAGAGACAAATACACTAAAATGAGTTACACAATCCTCAAAAGATGTGTAAAACTACAAATAAACACAAATTCACAACAAAAAGAGGCTTATCTGTGAAGTGTAGGTGTGGTGGTGGGGTCTTTTGAACTGTGCTGATGTCTCATAATACATCTTGTATATGTACTTTTACTATACAGAGATAAGGCTGAAGAATATTTGTTGCTCTTTAACATCCCATGCCCAGTTTTGTTGGAGAACAACCACCTGATAACGAGTGATAAAGGACGTGCTAAACTTGAACGCAGCTCTCCAGAGGAGGTCAATCATGAACCAGTGAATGAGGACTGCATCGCAGAGGCTCTACAGAAAACCTCTAAAGCCATACGGGACATTGAT
Source organism: Notothenia coriiceps (assembly GCF_000735185.1). Lineage (NCBI taxonomy): Eukaryota > Metazoa > Chordata > Actinopteri > Perciformes > Nototheniidae > Notothenia > Notothenia coriiceps. Next base: position 45,987 of record NW_011335526.1, on the reverse strand, counting down.
GCTCTCATATCCGCAGCCTCACTGACTTGAGTCTGAAGTCGAAGACAAAGCTATTTTCAAACTCACAAATAAAGATTTTCTGTTTTTCAGTTTTTTAAGCTGTGAATATATTTGATACCTGGACTGACATAACAAGACATTAAATATAATGATTATATCACCTGGGACTTAGGACATTTAAAAAAGATTTTGGACATTTTACCAAATGATTAAACTTGATTGTGTTATGAATTATTGTGATAATTAAATTATAGCCAATACATTATTGGCCGTAACAAGTGCAGCCTCTACAAACTTCAGTACTTGATACTTTACGAGAAAACATTAAAAGTGATGTCTGAAATGTTGGGGTAAGTTTAGTAAGAAACAAAATGTTTATTTTGAGTGTTCTTCCCAACTACATGTTATGGAAGCTCTCAAACTCTCAAAATGTAAGATGTTTTTTGCCTGAAATGTCTCGCTTTAAATTATGCAAATATACTCTGTGTGCCAAGTTTAATTTATTGGTAGATTAAAGCTGAAAGAAAAAACACTTTTAAATGAATGTAAAATGTTTATTAATAAACTTGCCCTTTCTCACTTAGTTAATAGTCAAATACTTCCCCTTATATTTGGAGCATTTTTCTGTAGTGAACAGCACTTCCCACCATAATCAAAAATGAGGTGAGTGGTTACTGAGAATGTTATACATTTAAATAAAGCTGTTGTGAATTTATAATCAGTTATGTTATCATTTTTGCCTTGGGAAGAAATTGTATTTATTTTGTTCATTCTTCATCCTGTCACTAATATATAACACAATTAAAAAGTGAAGACAAGCACACATATTTTCTATACTAAACAGGATTTGCTGAAACAGAGTGACACTGACAAAGGTGGAGAGGAAATCTACAGAATATACTGAAGTTTCTAGGAAAAACAGAGCCTAACTTGCTTTAATCAGGGCAGCATTCTGGAAACATGAACCCTACAAGTGTTTTAATCGCACATATAATTTATTTCTGATTTTAAAGTTTCCATCTTGTTCAAAACTATTTATTTTCAACGCACAAGGTTTTAGGCTGTTCGAAAGTCTTTTAATTGTATTAATTAATATTTGTATTTGTTTGAATATGAAAATAAAGATAGATTTGTTTTGAATAGATGGGTCAGATTTGATTCATCCTTATTTTCAGTGGGTGCTTTAATAGGAGACAATATAGGTCATTGTTTATAATGACTTTCAATTATAACTGATTCCCATTAAAGGACCTAATTGGTAATCATTAAATATACAGAAAGAAATATCACACACTCTAAAGAAGTATTTGCATTGTCAGTTGTACTTATTTCAAATAAGTAAACAAGTGGAGTACTTTCCAGTCTACGTTTGACACATTGTAGATTGTTGTGTTTTGGTTACACCTACTGGTTTACATGATTATTACAACTGTCAAAATGCTTTTATGTTGGCTAAACGTTGAGGCTGACTAAGAAGTGTTTGTTTTAATCTATGAACATCATTTTTACTATGTCTATGGTATTCACTTTATTTCCAACATTTAAGAACCTCCAGCTGTGCTTTAACCACAATTGAAACTCTAATTACTGCCACGTTTCATATATTTAACCTATAGTAATGCTGAGCTTTCGAACATTTTGCAAAGGTGAAATGCTTTCACAATATTTACTAATCATGTTTATCTTCATTGGAGGAAATGTTAAATCATCCACATGTGTTTAACCCATAGAACATACACTCTTAGAAGTATGTGTCAATTTTTTTTAACACACTGCTGTGTCAAGGCAATTCAACACATTCAGTGTCATTTCTGAAGCATTTTACACACACATGTGTAAAATAAAAATGCACATAGTCAACAACAATACAACAATAACAATAGTGTGTGTCCACTGTCCTGCCCAATCACGGTTGAGTTATTTCAAATGTATCATTTTTCAACTGTCCATCAAATATCCAAACTGCCCTTTTCACCTCTGCTGTGGAGGATGGATGTGTCAGCGGAGGAGAGTCTAACACTAGGTAAGTTATTACAGAAACAAAACGTTTTTAACAAAGTGAGCAGATATGTTGTCATGATGTGAGCAAGCTAGGGGTCTAAAATAACATTTTTTAACTTAAATAAATATGTTTTTCCAATGTTGAACAGCTAAATATTGTTTGAGTTTAGCTGCCTGGATGACAATTATTTTCCTTTAGGCCCATCTTCTTTTTTTAAATTATATTTATTTTAATTTTAACTTAATTTAGCTTACATTATTTTCTGTGACCATCATTCTCCAATCGGCATTATATTGATAGCATTAGCAGCTATATGTTTAATGCTATCTTGATACTTTGGCTAGGTTTCATTGTTCTCCCAGATGTGGCCAGATGTGGCGGGAAAGTGAGAGTGAAAAGACCGACAGAGGCTGCGTTAATTTACAGTCTCTTACAGTGCAAATAAGTAACTCCGCACTACATTTATGTATTAGTAGTAAGTGTACACTACAGTTTACTTGTTTCTGACTAAAAACATCAGCCACTACTCTATACTTGCAAATATTATATTGTGCAGAAGGGAGATTTCATATCTGGCCTTCCCTTCCGACGATTTGATTGGTCGGAAGGGAAGGGCAGGCGGGCTTTCCTTGACATGTCCCTGACACAGCGCACTGCGGGTGAGTGTAGCGTGCAATACTGTGTTTCACCACAGATTCATTAAGAGGGGCGCTGTTTCAGTCTTTGTAAAATACTCACTGACAACAGCGGAGAAATGTTTTTTAATACAAATAAAAAATATAAAGAAACACCCAGCCTCCAGGAGAAAACCCCACAGGAGGCCGAGCAGAATCTCCCCTGTGCTTCTCTAGAAGTTGTCTTTATGGGTGAAGTTAATTAACTTAAAATTACCATACTGCTTATAACTTACACTCTTAGAAGGGATTTGTCAAAAATGACACAACATGTGTTGAATTTCAACACACCTACAGAGTGTGCAGGGACAACAAGTGTTGTGTTAATTTATGTGTAAATCATTTTTACACACAAAATGTGTTACATGCCCCTAACACACAATGTGCACATTTTACACGTTGTGTGTCATAAATGTGTAACCAAGATGAACACACTCATTTGTTATTTCTGCACTTTGTGTTATATTTCTTTAACCAGAATTAACATTTGATTGTGTTATATCTGCACATTGTGTGTCAATGACGATTAGTACCAGGTACCAGGTGGTGGATATGGTTTTTATTCAAAAATCAAATGCAAGAA
>NW_011335526.1:30187-42683 GCF_000735185.1 Notothenia coriiceps | reverse complement strand
GGATGTTGTTCTTTGGTTGACTAGATGATTCCTTCGTTTTAAGGTCTTCATAAACTGCTTGACGTTGATTACCCGTAAGGAATGCCTCTTCTGGTTTCGAGTTTGAACGAGGTTTCAACGTAGAGAACTGAACGACCCTCTCTTACCCACATTCATATACTTACACTTTACACAGAATATATTAAAAACGTAAATTCCCATATAACCAATATTTTTATACCGGTGTAAACAAAAAAATAAACGAACTAGTTTCCTGTAAGAAATATTTGTTTTAACGAAATGAGGTAAGGTGGCGTTAAAACATATAAACATACCCGAATCTTTGAAAAAACATAAGAAAAAACTTTTTATTATCCAAGTTTTTCCACCACCCTTTAGAAGTAGGTGTGATATAAGGGGAGTCCGACTTTCAGGTTCAAGAGCCACTCCTCGAATACGCCTCCCCCTCCTGCTTTCCGAAACGGACAGGTCCCCCCCAAACAAAGAAAACAACTTGTAAAGTCCTACTATATAAAATATAAACTTTTACTTTAGGATTAGACTACGTGAAACAATTAATTTGTTTAATTTATCTTTCTTGACCTAACATATTAATAGTTGTCACGAAGTCTGCCGTTCTTGCAATGTAAGATGTGGAGTGACACCCTTGGCTGCCGGGGCGGTGAGGGGCACACACAGACTTTTGAACATACCAGGTTATGGTGATGCGAGCGAGATCCTAGAAATAAATGGTACTCCGCTCAAGGCACCACTTTTCTATTTACGGGCATGAATGATACCGGTTCGCCTCGCGCGTCTCGAAACGTGGGCGTCTAGAGGGTGGTCCGTGCCGGAGGTGACACACACCCAGAGAGGCGTCGAGGCGTCACTGCTCGTAACGACGTTGGTACAGTATCTAGCGACCGTCTCCCTGTAGGCGATTCATGACGCGTGAGATACTTGACCGAGAGCGTGGCCATCAACACCTCCAATTATTTGATATATTATGTAAAAACCATATTCCGTCTATTAGAGTATGTTGCGACTTTTCTGTCGGCTGCCGTATCACTCTGACATTCTGGAGCGTGTAATATTACTGTCAATGAGTGCACCGAGTCAGAAACAGTGTTTCAAAAACCAGAAGAAAGTTTGAACATCCCCTACCTGGTCCGTGCGAGGCAACAGCGCCCCTGGTCAGGTGGCAAAAATAACGGGACAGGGGCCAACTTTGACAGGGGCCTTTTAACAGTGGCAAAAAATTATCACTACAATTTTCTGTCAGATCGTTACACATTTGCACAACAGTCCACAGTCCCTTTGTGGACCCATATTGTCTGGCGCACCAGCGGTCGGTAGGGTGAAGCCTTTCTTGTGCTCACGCTCGGTCGGGCGTGCGAACATAACGCCACGGCTTATAGCATACGTAATGCCATCTCCGGACGATTTTGACGGACTATGTGTGTTTCGCAAATGGAGATCGCGAGTATATTGTATCTATATGAGTGTATTTTGTTGTGATTTGATCAACACGTATCATATGACCTAGATACATTTACCTTTCACTAGCATCACAAAAATGTATAATTACAGCGTAGTTATTATAAAATTTTGTTTGATGTATATTGAGTGGATACCTAATACTGACTACTTATCATTTTCATTCCTATGTCATACCCTCCTTCTAGACTGTAAAGCCGTCGACCCACTGATTAAAGTTAACTACAACTGGGTCACAGCTGTTGTGAGGATTTTTATTGGTAATAAAGACTTCGTGCTATATAATTTTCATACGACAAATATTATGGAGCTTTATATCTAGATAACTAATAGACAATTATAAAACTAATAATAAATTACCTGTGACAGTGTTATATCAAGTTTCTCAGTAAGCTCGCAAGTTAGTCTTCTGAGAATCAAAGTTAAGTCCCACTGTCGTCCGTCTGGGGTAGATAGTTAGTCTCTTTTCGTCCTGTTAGACTACACTTAAAGTTTTATTTTCTGCGAAACTTCAGAGTATACTCGATAGACAGGAACAAACGATAGGTATTGTCAATTACAAAGATTCCAACATGTAACTATTGGTTCCATTAACAGGGGGAAAAAGAAAATCTGTCGCTCTTCTTTTAACTATACAATTACACATAAAACCTGGCGTATATTTGAGTTTTACAGGGCCAAGAAGTAAAAATCTTGTGTTATAAAGATAAGCACAGCACAAAGTAAAGTTCTGAAATGTGTGATTTTTTGAAACACAATTTAACAAGCATGGTAAATGTATACCTGAGTTTGACAGACTTATCTTAGGACAGGCTGAAGATCCGGTGCTTCAGTCACTTATGTTCTCCCTTCTATCAACATCTATAAACTCTTGGAAGTCTGTGTTGTATTTTTAAATCCTATCAAGGACAAATCCAAATTCACCTGTTACTTCCAGGAGAGGGTTTGTGCTTTGGACATTGTAGATTTTTATTTTTATTTCCTTTCCATTCTTAAATGAAATTGCAAGGACTTTAACAGATTCCTGCTGCTCATTCCCGCTCCCTGTAATTATAAGAAAAAGACAAATTCATCCTGATGTTGACTAGTCATATTATGCCAGATTAAATTAAATGCCATCATCTATCATCTTCTAGTTCAGTGGCTAGCAACAGCTATCTCCGGTATCGGTGCGCTCTCTTTCTCGCTCGCGCACACACACACAAAATGGGTCGTTCCACACACACACAGAGCCGAGCTTTAATGAAACACAGAGACCCAGACGTAATAGTACTGTATCATATTATTTTCGAATCAATAATTTTTCAAAATATGATTTATTTATTTATTTTTATTTTAATATCCATTTTTCCTCCTGGTCTCTCGCGCCCCCCCTGTCATGCCTCTGCGCCCCCCTGTGGGGTCGCGNAAGTCCCTTAGCAGTAGCTTAGTTTGCATAGAAACCAGTTCATTATAACGTTGAAAAATATATAGGCTGCATAAAGCTAGCTTAATGAATTGCATATAATAGTTTCTCCTCAACCACAAGATTCACCAGCAGGTGGGCTTGATTTAGTTTGCATGTATAAGCTTCATACAACTGAAATCATTGTTATCTTAAAAGGGTACTAAACCAACTTCTCTCCACTTATATTTTAAGAAATCAAACATGATTGATAAGTATATTTAGCCAATTATATAACCAGAGGTCTTTTGCAAACGGATCTTGCCTATTTACTGTGTAAGAATCATGGTAATAGTGTGTACACAAGACAGTTTACATGGACTTGCTATTCATGATCGTGCACCCACATGGTTAAATCTTCAGCTTTAAGAGTGTTCAAATCCCTTGTGATACACCACCATATGCGAACAGAGAATCTGACCTGAAATAAAAATGAGGATAAACTTATATTCTCTCACAGTTATTTTTGATGGAACAGCTCACAGATGAACCCATCCTTATGTTGTGGGCTTGTGTCATGTCGATGGGCCTATGATACGGCTGGATATTTATGCTGCATTCATTTGAGGTTTTATTCTGTTATGCAATCAAATGAAATCAACCGGTGCCTAATTCCCAAACATGGGGACAGAGAGACACTGCTCCATGTAAACAAAGTGGTGCTGCAGGAGTCAATCTGTCTGAGCAGTGCATCTGTGTATCAGTGAGCCACTGGAAAAACACCCTGCGCTGACTAAATGCTACTCAGCTAACAGCCTTGAAAGTCTTTTCCTCATACAGCCAGTGATGACCAATGCATGACTACAGCACTTATGTCTGGTTGCCTAAATTACAGGCTATCTTTGCCCACTCACACCAATCAAAACAACAGGGCATCGTCATTGCTGGTTAGCTGTGGCAGCTAGCTAACGCTAACTCAGCTAGTTAGTTAGCTCGCAGCCGCCTCTTATTATGATATCGCCAGCAATGTTATTGGACGAAACAGAAAGGAAATACTAACGACTCTACAGCAGCTTTGCCAGGACAAGTGTCTGTACTTTCTGGGGTGTCACTTTGTAGAGCTGGTGTTTGCAGAACAGCTCCACTTCCATTTTGAACAATAATCGCTTTGAGGGTGATGTGATGAAGCTTACCTCTGGTCAGATCCAGCGGTACATTTTCCTCTCCGCTGTCATTCCGACCTGTCAAAAACACACACCAAGGACACGATGAGGGGACACACCGGGGTCATCAGCTGCCTAGGGAAATCTAGTTTCGCAATATGCCACTATAACAGACATCACTGCATCGAGTTTTTCAGGCTTACCTCGCATCCGAAGACTCCGGATAGGACGGCCGCGGAAGCTGGCCGCCATGTTTCCAGGAACATACACAACACCGGAAACTTCGCGGCTTCTCGCGAGAGAAGAAAGCCGACAACAGGGGTTTTCGCCGCGACATCGCTGCAGCAGAACTCCCACAGACCTGAGATCAGATCATAGGCGTAATTTTCGCTGGGGACGCTGGGGACATGTCCCCACCACTTTTTGAAATGGCCAATTTTGTCCCCACACTTATAGTATAACTTATATATGTTCTGAAACATAGCGTGCACAAATACATGTAATAAACAAGAACACTGGTTTAGTGTCAATGTGTGCAATTTGGAAATGTTAGTAAACTTTACTATAAGGTGTGTATTAATGGGTTTAACTAGAACAGTGGTTCTCAAAGTGGGGGGCCCAGAGGCATGACAGGGGGGGCGCGAGAGACCAGGAGGAAAAATTGATATTAAAATAAAAAAATCGAGCCTTCATTGTAACAGTTGCGGGTAAGTTGTGTATTTGCGTGAGGAGTGTTGCAGTAGAAAATTCCACTGTAGCGCCNCAGCTTAATGAATTGCATATAATAGTTTCTCCTCAACCACAAGATTCACCAGCAGGTGGGCTTGATTTAGTTTGCATGTATAAGCTTCATACAACTGAATTTCAGTTGTATGAAGCTTATACATGCAAACTAAATCAAGCCCACCTGCTGGTGAATCTTGTGGTTGAGGAGAAACTATTATATGCAATTCATTAAGCTGGCTTATTCCTAGCTTTATGCAGCCTATATATTTTTCAACGTTATAATGAACTGGTTTCTATGCAAACTAAGATACTGCTAAGGGACTGATTCCTGCAAAAGGAATAGTGTCTTTTGTCAAGAACATTTAGCATTACAGAAGCTGATAATCATTGGAAGGAACTGAAAACCGAAACTTCCCCTTTCAAGTCCTGCTTTGTGCGTCTAGACCTTTTGTTGACTGTAAACACTAAATTAGTTCGACCAGCTAAACCAACTTCCTTCCTGCAACATCAACATCAATTATGGTTCATTGACTGATATTATGGCAATATGGCTTAATACTTGTCTTGGTTACATTGTATTTCTTTATCTTTTTTCGACAGAACCATCAGAAAACTTCCGTGAAATCCTTCAAAATGTGGCCAAACCACACGGAGTCAGTAACATGCGCAAACTGGGCCACCTGAACAACTTCATAAAGGTAATGCTGTCAAGTTTTGCTCCCTCTACCGAAGTGTTTTATTTGTTTATCTAGGCTGTGCTGACAACACAACACTATGAATAGTACATTTGTTGTATCTCCCTAAACCTACTCCCAAGACTAGGTTAAAGCTGTGAATACAAACATGCAGCTTTTTAATAAGGTTGACTCGCTGTTCAAATATCTAATACGGTTGACTAGCTGTGCTCCCCTTTGTAGTGTCATCACTAACCTCTCCTTGATCCTCTCCTCTTGGGTGTTGCTGCCAGCAGGCCTAGCTGTGCCTCTCATTGTGACGCTGACAGTGAATGTAACAGGAGCTTAAGGGATGGGAAAGCACACAGACCCAATGTGTATGAAGAGCGACTCACTGACTTTAGAAACCTAAGATCCCTAATCTTAGTTATAGTTCTTATGAATCTCAGAAACTGGTTTTCCAACATGTACGTTTTGCCCCAACTTCAATGTATTCCTCTTTTTAGATGTCAGCGCTTTGTTCATGAGTGATAAAGGGTCAGTCTTGTCTCTGTGTCGCACTGCAATGTAATGGCACATACTGTTGTAAAGAAAGTGATCTGTGTGCTCAGGCAACATCAAATAATTGATCATCATCATAGAAATCACAGACATTTCTTAAACGTGGTTTTAGATGCAAGTGTTTTTGTGCGTACACAGCCTTTTACTACGCTGTGCTGGACTGGTGACCTTTCCAGGATTTATTCTGCCTTCCTCCTGACACAAGCTTGCATAGTTTTGAGCCTTCTTGTTACTTGAAACAGAAATAACAGGGGTATAGAAAACAAGTAAATGTCTTGCAAAACTCAAAGGGAAATCTCGCTGACATTACGATAGCTCACCATCACCTCATTGAGAAATGTCGCAGCCATTTACACAACCCGGGTCACTGATTCCTGCCCAGACGTTTGCTGATTTTATCGATGCTTGTGTCGCCTTTAAGCATGTCTGACATTGTAACCAATTGTTGGTGCGGCCTTTAGGAAAACTGCAGCTGGCAGTGTAGCAGACTGAGCTTTGGCCTAACTCTCTGGTTTACAACTGACAGGAGCGTAATATTGAGTGTGTCTGTGTGTATACGTCTGTGAGCGCACCGTGCCTCTGATTCCTTATAAGGGTTTCAGGACAGTGAGGGTGACCTAAACCCCCAGAGAGTGTCACATGCCCCTCTCCCTGTCTCCTCCTCCTGCCTGCTTGAGCTCTGACATCACAGCTGGTTTAAAACAACACCCTACTCACCATGCCTCTCATCATCACCCGTCCCATCATGCTCCAGCTCTCTTCCAGTTTTGTTTTTGTGGTTTATGGTGAAGGAAGGAGGAGATTTATGTCGAGCTTTAAGGAAAGAGTCAAACCAAAATGACCTGTTTGTCTGTCTCAAAACTTTGGACGTTGTACTGTCCCATGAATACTTCCCGTAAATGTAATTTAAAAACTACCAGACGACCAATGTAATGATAATATTACGGCACAATAATGCAATGGCATCTTTTCAATGCGGAAGAATATTCTAGAAACCTCAAAATAAACAAATTGTCTCTTGGGGCTCTGTTAACAAGAATGAGCAATGTCTGAGCGATGCCAAGGTCATGTACGAACAATCGTGATGTAAATATATCGAGGTCGTGTCAATATATCATATGATAAGAAAATAACGTAAACATCATGACAGGCCTTCACTGCTGCAGCATCGGGACAGGCAAGGTTAGACTGAACTTCTCTGATGGAGTAGCACTGACTGGTTTGAAGCGCTTCAGGGTGTCTATGAGAAAAGGTGGCAGTTCTAAAATAGCAGCACCCTTTGCCCAAGGAGCTTATTGCTCTGCGGGTATAATGAGTTGACACAGACTTGAGCTGAAGGCTTATTGTTTTTATAATGAACTGCTTTTGTGTGCACAGAATTTGAATCTTCTCAACACCAGTTGTGTGTGAGCCTCTGGTAATAATAAAGGGACCTATGGTGAGGGGACGGATAAAAGTGTCAGGTGGATGTGGCTCAGGGAACTTTTCTGCTGATCTGCCAATCAGAGGGTCAGTGGTTTGGTCCCTGCCCCTGCGGTCAACCTGTCCTAGTGTCCTTGTGCAAGTTACCTAACCCAAAATGCCTCGCTTTGGATAAAAACGTCAGATGAAAAGCATGCAGTGTAATGTAAAAGTGTACATTTGTGCTAAAAATGGATAACGGGAACAAATTGCCAGCCTATGGATAGAACAAAATCATTTTCTTACTTTCTGTTAAAACCTTCTTTTTCACAAGTCCACCACATATCACCATGCATTAGTAAACAACAAGTGGTGGACGTGACACCGGTCCTGTGCATGTGTTGCCCCAACGCGCTGGTGATTATAACTTCCACACACCACCAGTGAAAACACAACATTATGCAGTCACGCTTCATCTACTCCAAACCAGTCAACATGTAACAGAGAAGTGGAAAAATACAAAAAACACATCTGCATGGCTCATGCAGCACCCTGCTGCAAACTGACCAAAGTCTTGTCACCTCCTTCCTTCTATAAATCAATGTATTATATGTACCCTTCTTTCTCTGTGTTATAGCTGCTATGCAGTATCAACCACCGTGAAGAAAACTTTGGGTTTACATATGAAGAAATCATCGTTTGGTAAGTCTTGTTAGGTACTAATGCACACCATGTACTTCATTGAACATCTACTCTTTCCAAATCATTGTCTTGTTATTAAGGCGACAGAGTGAAACAGTTTGTTTGTCAGGTCCTGTGGCTGATAAGCAGGAATTAGAAATCATCATGTTTGTGAAAAAATGCAGGAAAAAACAAAAGTATTTCAAGTCCCAGTGAATCGTATTTTAATGTCCAATTTGTTTACCTCCAGTCTGCGACTAGCTCTACTCAATGAGGCTAAGGAAGTGCGTGCTGCAGGTTTGCGGGCGCTCCGCTACCTCATCAGAGACACCACGGTGCTGCAGAAGGTCCTCAGACTACAGGTGGACTATTTGATAGCAAGGTGGGTTAAAAATAAAGTGATATCTGAATGACTTCTCTTTTTATGGGTCCAAAAATATTAGTTTTTAGTACGAGAAGTCACCTCTCAAAGTTGGCCAGTTTCTTTGAAATGTTATGCTTCAGTCCCACTTGTCTCTTTCCTGCCAGCACATTTGTTGCTGGTTGTGGTTTTAAGAAAAGGACATGTCTAATAATGCTTGTGTGCTTGTTTAGATGCATTGACATCCAGCAGAGTAATGAGGGCGAGAGGACTCAGGCTCTGAGGCTAGTCCGAAAGGTAAGATCCTCTGTATTTTATTTATTTATTTATTTCCATACTTCCTCCTTAAATTGCCCTCTGCCCTCACTGCTCAACCTTAGCGCGAGCCTTAGCGCGAGCAGAAAGATCATTGGGCCAGCAGCAGAGTCACTGTGTGGACGGTTTGCATGACTCTGCAGGCCGGGCTCTTTTTGTAGTTTACTGTAAACTCTTTACACACACACACACACACACACACACACACACACACACACACACACACACACACACACACACACACACACACACACCAACCACAGATGGTTTTGTTAAATAATTATAATTGGGTTTAATAAATAACAAAAAAGGTGTACAACAAATTGAGAGCAAAAATAGCCTAAGCCAAACAAAGAAGCCAAAAGCCCGTTAATGTACTGCTAATGGCGGAAAAAGGATCTATAAGTGAGCCTAGTTACACACCTGAAATCACTACCAATCAACACTAACAAAAGGAGGCTGCAGGAAAACACAGCTAATAAAGGGAAGCTAAACACGCTACTCTAAACACATATATCAACGACACTAAGCACACATATAATCACACCAAACACACTACACTAAACACGGCCCACACGAGTCGAACACAGTCTAATAGCTCAAGTCTAAAGTGTCCACGACACAAGAGCAAATATGCGTGAGGCGTCTGATCGCAGCAGAGCCTCCCGAGTGTTAGTTGTCCCCAGGCTTTGTAGTCATCTCCGGTAGGTGTGCGCTGGGATTGCACAGGGGTTGGAGCGCGTCTGGCCGGGCGTGCTCCAATCAGTGTCTTCGGAGGCGGACCAGGAAATAGTAGCCAATGACGTTGGGGCGACTACACAGCTCATTTACATATTGAACAGCAAAACAGAATTAACAGGACCGGAGAGGCGTCACACCACGTGTGCGGTTGCGGAATTAACGGACGTGACGTTGTGCGACTGCATTGCCAGGCAATAACTTGGCTTCATGTTAATTTACAAACTCTTCAACTAGAACCATAGATATATTTAAAAACATTTAAGAAGGCCTCACGAAATACTTTAATGTAAATTCAAATTTAAATGTGAAGGACTGTGTGTATAACAAAATACATCCTTCATAAACAATACCGGAGACAGACGTAGACAAGATCCTCAGCTCGGTGATTGGATGGTTTAGCCGCAATGCACGTTGGGAAATGGTGTTTATGCGATGTGAAATCCGAAAATATTAAAAAAAATAAAATAATACTTTATTCCAAGTTTGCTTGCTTTTTTTCTCTTTGGAGCTAATCACATAACGGCATTGTAATACACGGTTCGGCTGCATTAAATATTACATATCTGCCGTAGTTCTCTATTGATAGAGCCCTGATGAGAAGACTTCTTGGGTGCATTCACATCAGCCTTTTATAGTCCGGTTGAATGGAACCTACATAAAATTAGAAAATTGTAGTCAGTGAAACGCCCCTCCTTACTGCAGAACGTCTCTCATTATATGTGTTATAATGTTTTTAACGGACGTTGTCCGATTATATAATCATATGCACGGGCTGCTAGTGTCTGTTGATCTCCAGATTAACAGCAGCATGAGAATAACCTGCCGAAAGTGCCGATGCTCCATGGCGGAGGCTCCGGTAGAAATTGCTGGGATTTGCGTTTTTACCCCCTGTCTGACCAATGGTTGAACAGCATTTCTGTGCACATGACTTGTGTTTAAAGTTTATAGTCCATTTGAGTTTTGCCCGTGTGAACGCAAACCGAACCTTTTGAAAAATGAAACAATGTAACAAACTGTGGTCTGGTGTGCACCAGAGAATCGGACTATTAGGTGTGAATGCACCTAGACCAGGGGTCGGCAACCCGCGGCCCACGGGCCGCATGCAGCCCTTTAAGCCCTCTGCTCTGGCTCCCTTGAGCTTAGACAAAAATAAGAAGGAAATAAAATAAAAGTACTTGTAGGACTATTTATATTTTGTTGCACGGTTGAAAATGTTTCGTATCTTGTATTTTGAGGTGATACTGTGACACATAAATAAAAAACAAAACAGTTTTAATTAGGTCAACTAAAATATGCGTCACATCCTGCTACGGTCCCGCGCGAGCGCCTTTTCTTGGAGGCACTCGTGCGGGGACCCCGGCTCGATGGAGGCGAACTATGGATTAAAGTCAAAGAAAAGTACCGGAAGGAACACAGGATTTTAATTCTGTGTGGACAGCGGAGTTATATGTGCTTTCACAGGCAAACGATGCTGTTTACCCGGTATGTTTGATATCTAGAGAGAGTTGTTCAAAGGTGGCTGCACCTTTACGTATCGGAGGAACAACGACGGGAGAGGAAAGACAGCTGACGATCTTCAGGTCATAATTCAATGGGGTATGTCATTTTATTTCAGAAACAATTTTTTTGTTATGTTCGCATGGAAATGCTCTTACGTCCCGATAGCAATGAATATAGTTAAAATGCTTTTGACAATAAAATACATACAAAATTCATCTTTGAGTTTGGAAGCCGCTAGCGCCGTGTTAAAAAGCCACGACCCAATCATTTTAGCCGACCCGGGCTAAAATAACTGGATGGGCCTGTCCAGCCTTCCATTTTGTTCCATCTGTGCACCAAACTTATCTCGTGGCCTCATTGATGGATGACGATTCGTATGTGTTGAGGAGGGGATCTGTAAGAAAGTCTTTGAAGGAAGAGGCCTATTTTGCCGGTATTTGGAAGTGGTCTAGCGCACTCGAGCTGGTTTCTCCATTCTTTACCTACCCTACCTTTAACTCTTTTTTAGAGGTGCAGCTATATGTTTTTATTTATTTCAAAGTGGGCCCATTTTAATAATTTTTTTTTTTCCTTCAAATGTCAGAGGACTCCCAAGTGCTGTGCTTTAATTTATTTTAAGTAGGCCTGTGTATTTTTTGTAATTCTCCTTAGGCCTATAGGGGTTCTTTGTTTCTTATTAAGAGGTTAACAGTTGATATATAATGTAATAAATAGCCTTAATTAAATGCAAAAGAACTAGTTTTTTCTGATATAACAATTAAATACCAATTTTATTAGCTATCAAGCTATGAAATATGTTTTTGCGGCTCCAGACAAAAAATTTGGTGGGAAAAATGGAGCAAAATGGCTCGTTTTGTCAAAAAGGTTGCAGACCCCTCGACCTAGGACAAACAGGAAGGAAGCTGCCGCAAAACTGAAAACGTGACGTGGAATCATAAATATATCTGGCAGATTAAACAGCACTCTTACATTTGACCTTTTCACACAATGCGTCTCCCTTGCAGTATCAACCACTAATTCGCTCACTTTTTATGTTGATCCCAATTTGGGTAGATCAGGCGCTATTTACCCATACGATGCACAGCTGATAGAAAGGGGCACCTAGTGGTTAAAGCACCGTTAGTTTAATTTTATTATTTGTATTATTGGACATAATAGGATCCCGTTATAAAGTATATCATTACTCGATTATTCTCTACTGAATAGTTTACTTAAAGACCTGTATATAATGACTATTTGCACACACCTTTCAAGATGTATTCTTAAGGTTTATTGAAAAACTTGGGTCGCAGGTTCCTCAACAGTGCATTACAAGACATCATCAATATGTGTGTATTCTCCCACCATTAAACTGTCATATTCTGGCGCACATTCTTATACTATCAAACGTAGATGCTTATAAGAGTATAATACTTAGTATAATATCAGTTAAAATAAGTGCTTAAACATAGTTAAACATTGCGGGGAAAGCAATATTTATTAGACGTAATACTTTGTAGGCTTAATATTATTC
>NW_011335526.1:21525-30142 GCF_000735185.1 Notothenia coriiceps | reverse complement strand
GATGTTCACGATGTGGCATTTACGACATCGCATGGAGTGCAATCCACGATGTATCGTGTAAACTCGATATATCGCCAGCCCTAATTTCAACAGGTTTTTGATATAATAAAAACTCAAGTTAGATACCGTGATTAATCAGCTGTAAGTTTGAGTTTGTTTGAACTTATTCATTATAATTATTGTACAAAATGGTATAAGAATGCAAAGTTCTGTTTAAATTGATTATAGTCTATTATCAATTCAGGTTAAGAAACTAGTGTTGCTTGCATCCTATTTTAAAAGGCATTTCTTTTTATGCATTACTAAAATGCAAAAAATAAAAAGGGTTTGATTCTATTAATTTTGTCTTTTTTATTGCACTTTGGCAGCAGATTCCTGTGTAGCTTCAGATCTGAGTTTTCTTATTAGTAAGCCTAATTTATACTTTTGTAGCAACACTATTTTTAGATAATGGCAAAGTAAGGGTTCAGAGTCTTTTCTTTTTTCTTGTGTCATATGTGGCAGCACTGTTCAATGTTTCTTGAAAACATTACCCACTGTAGTATGTGACGTGTGAATAAACTCCAACTCTGTATCAACAACACGGTTGTGTAACTTCAGTTAAATACTTGTATGTGTGTAGATTAGAAAGAGGTAAAATAAAGGATCTGCAGTATTTTATGAAGTAGTCATCGTATGAAGGTCAGTTTTATTCAAGTAGAAGTGTGTATTTACCTGGTAGTAGGCTGTCAGTAATGGCTACGCCTCTCTATTTCGACTGGTAGATCTCGGCAGACTGGCAACTTTAAAAGTAGCTCTCGGTTCAAAAAAGGTTGGGCACCCCTGAAATAGAGCCTCCTAATAATTTCTGTTATCACTTCTTGGAATGTAAATTCAGAGAAATGTGACCCTCAGATTTAGGGCTGTTTTCAACTAAAGAAAGAACATTCTTAGTATTTTATTTAATTCATCAATACTCATATCTTTCTTTCGCCTTACCAATTTTAAAACAGCGTTCCTCCAAATACAATTATGAAAAAGCACCACTTTATACCTTATGTTTATCAGAGATGGGCTCAAGTCATTCAGCTTGAAGAAATCCATCAAAAAATGAATAATCGTCTAAAGAAATCCTAGCCAATTAAGACCAAAAACACCAATTATACGCTCTTTGGTCGTAATTACATTACAATTAGGTAATCCTTTTTCATTTTCAAATATGTATTTTCTTTTGAGAGACCTGGAAAGAAATGTTAGTTATTTTTCTGCCTGTGTTTGTCTGGGAATGTTTGACCGACGTTTTCCTTCTCTCTATCCCACTCCAGATTATCACTGTCAATGCAATGCTGTTCCCCTCCTCTGTTGCAAACTCTTTAATTGCCGTGGGCACTGATGGACTTCAGGAGCGAGACCGCATGGTCCGCGCCGCCATCGCCATCGTATGTGAGCTAGGTGAGTACCTGGCCTTTAGAGATGGAGATTCACAATGCAGATGTTCAGAATCATTCATTTAGCAAAACCAGCGGCTTTGTGAGGAGCTCTTGAGGGATTGCGTGAATAGTGAAGAAAACTAGTAAATTGACATTTAAATGCTATGTCAAGATCCCAATGCTGTGCGTCTTTATTGTTTGAAATGTCTTTTCATTCAACCTGGTATTTCTTCACAGTTGCAGATTAGTCCACAGTAATATAATTAGCATTATACTATAGGAAGCATTATATTCCTGTGGGGGCGGGAAGGATTGGATTTTCAAC
Source organism: Notothenia coriiceps (assembly GCF_000735185.1). Taxonomy (NCBI): domain Eukaryota; kingdom Metazoa; phylum Chordata; class Actinopteri; order Perciformes; family Nototheniidae; genus Notothenia; species Notothenia coriiceps. The sequence goes on along the minus strand of NW_011335526.1, from coordinate 28,408 downwards.
CAATGTCATGTTGACATTTCCAATAACTCAAGAGTCCAAAAGTAACTTTTTATTTGCAAAAGAAATATGTAATCCTTTCCAAAATTCACACCGTGTTTATATAATTCAATATTTGTTGGTGTTGTGGTAAACCTTTCAAAACTAGATTTATTAGAGAAAGAGTATTAGATAAAATAGAAGTCATTTAGTCTTACATTAGATCAATCATTCATTTCAAATTGAGGATTTGAAAATAATGTCTTTAATTTGAAGCTTCATTCAAAAAGCTCAATAGAAGCTTCAAAGGTAAAAACATTCGCTACAGCAATGTGAAACGGCTCTAATATTTCTTTGCTGCTGAACACTTAGCTCTGAAGAACCCGGAGGTGGTGGCTAAACGTGGCGGTCTCAGCACCATCCTGAAGAGTGTGATCGACTGTCAGCTGAGCCGCATCAACGAAGCACTCATCACCACCATCCTCCATCTACTCAACCACCCACGCACCCGGCAGTATGTGCGCGTCGATGTCGAACTGGAGGTACACACACACACACTCACTCACTCATACACGCACACTGACACAGATATGAATTCAGGAGAGGCTGCCTTTTATAAGTGAGCCGGTGTGGTGGGAGTCATTCAGTCAGGATTAGCAGCCGCAGGTTGCCCGTCTCTTTCCCATGGAGCTTACAGTCATCAGTTACAGCAGATCTCTAAAGCCTCATTGTCCGTAAACAGACACCTGGGACAAAAACATCTCAGCACACGGTCATAACATCCACATGATGTCATATGAGATCTGAAGCAGGTTTATTATTACTGAAAGATGTTTCGTGGGAATATTTAAAGGTATAATAAGATAAGATAAGACCTCGGTGAGTCTGAGTCCCTCACCCTGTTCCTGTCCCGCCTCAAAACCCAACTCTTCAACTCTGTATCCATAAGCCCCCACCCCCCCCCCCCTCTCAACCAACTTCCTCCTGACTGCTTTTCTGTTTTGTTTTTTTTTGGTTTTGTTTGTCTACCTTCCCTCCCAAATGTAAAGGGTCTTTGGTTTCAAGAAAAGCGCTATAGAAATAAAATGTTATTATTATTATTATTAAGATACTTTTATTGATCCAATTTGGGGGCATTTGTGTCGCAGCAGCATAAAAAGACATGGCATTGTACAATAAAAATGAAAAGACAAGAAATAAACAAGAAAGTAGAAAATATTGTTGAATTTACAAATTAACAATAACAAGATATACGATATATATATAAGGTATTATATATACATAAGTATTTGACAGATGGAATATTAAATATTAAACTGAATATATAAATGTAAAATCTACAGTGTGATTATGGAGCATTTCCACATTAAAATGTCTGAATGTAGCTATACCTAGGTTTTTAAATGTGTTGTCTTTTAATTGAGCTCCTGTGTGTTTAATTGACCACTTCATTTTCAATGAGATCTGAATTGGGTTGTATTTTGTTCTCATCCCTCTTGTGTTTGTTTGGTCCTCCAGCAAATCCTCGCACCTTTTACAGATTTTCACTACCGTCACAACGCAGACACGGCTGAAGGGCAACTCAAGTGAGTGTGTGGGTGTGTGGAGGGGGGTATGAAGGGTGTCATTGTTGCAGTAGGAACAAAATAAATAGTGTTCTGACATTTCCCTCTGTTTACCATTTAACATTTAACACCATGCATTTGAGAGTTTGTATTTTGTTTTTGCGATATGGCTCATGTTATCAGGGCTGCTCGACTCCAGCATGACTTGATAGAGGCTTTGAAGCATTCACACTAATGCTTTAAGTCACTCTGAATAATGTGTTTTTATATAAAAATAAATGTCTTTGTGATTCTCCGTGACTTCTGTTTAGCATTTTGTTCTGCTTTTGTGTTGTAGTTTCTCCTCTCTGATATGCTTTGTGTGCTCTGTGTGAGGCGCAGTACACAGATCATTATGATGCTGTTTGTATGGAACATGGTGTCCTGGTTTTCATTTGGGTTTCTTTCATGTTCTCAGGGAGGACAGAGAGGCCCGTTTCTTGTCGAGTAGAATGGCTATCGTGGCAGCCTTTCGCTCCTGGTCTGGTAAGGACTTGGATGTGGTTATAAATAAAGTTATTTAAGTGTACAGATAAATAGACTCATTTGATTTATATTACTTTTGATTAACTGTCTCTTTCTTTATTCAGGAATTATCAACCTATGCAAGGCTGGGAATTCTGGGATCCAATCTTTAATTGGCTTACTTTGCATACCAAATATGGAAGTTAGGGTGAGTATTGAAATAGTTGCATTCAGAAAAAGGAAGTTTGTGGTTGTAAAACAAATGATCAACCTCGTTATTGAAATTAGCAGTGAATATATAATTGATAGCAAACTTTACTGTTAATATTTGAGTCACACCAGTCGTCATTTGACAGCACAAAGGGCTATTGTAGGAGGAAAAGGCACTAGATAGTTTAGTGCGCTGATCTGCAAATGAGTGGGTCTGCAATTCTATCCTACCCCCTGTAGTAATAACAATGACAGAAGATAATAAAGACTGTATTGTAACTGGTTCATAAATAGTTGTGTACATGAGTATCAGAGCAGAGAGTGAGATGTACCCAAAAGCCGCTCTGGCACTGACGGATCAAATCAGATAGCACCGCCCTGTTACCAGAGAGTAAATAGGGAGAGTAACTGGAGTATTGTACTGTCAATCCACAACACTAAGATAATAGTATTTTTTTTTTTGAAAAAAAAATACAAATGTAGTTTGTGCTGTATCAAATGTGTGTCTGACTGCTGTAATGTGATTTCCCCTGCAGAAAGGCTTGTTGGAGGTGTTATATGAGATATTCAGGCTCCCTGTGCCCATTATAACTCAAGACTTCATGGAAGCTCTTCTTAGTGTTGGTGAGAGAAACATCTTTATATCTTCAGAGCACATATTTATACCTTCTCCCAGTTTCTTGGTACCTTGCGATTAGGGAGATGTTCTACATGCAGAAATGATCATGTCATCGCCATTTTAGCTCTGTGGTATGGACATAAAGCAAACTCCGAAGTCAGTCTTGGGGAGGAAAGAAATACCTGAAATGGCTTTATGTAGCTAGGTTACAAAACAGTGACTATTAGATTAGAATTACAGTAACAATACATTAGATTACTGACACTTTAATAAGATTGGGAAAAATGTCATGATGACAATTAGCAGGTACATTACAACGCATCACAACACAGGTCTCAGTCAATGGCCTCTGAAAGTGAAAGTAACAGAAAGGTTAATATAAATAAAGGTATACTTTGGTTAGGTTACTCACTACTTTTTTATGAAGTAATTGTCTTTCATGTAAAGCATCCATCTCAACTCTTTCCAAAGTCTTCTACTTAAATGGTTTGGTGCTCTTTCAACCCAAGACAATATTTGAGTCACACAATGAGCGTAAACTAATCTCTGTTCTGCTCTTCCTCAGACCCCGCCCGGTTTCAGGACACCTGGAGACTGTCCGATGGGTTTCTAGCTGCTGAGGCCAAAGTCATACTACCCCATCGGGCCCGCTCTAGGTGAGAGATGATATGAGAGAACAGAGATGGAATATGTTGAACCAAATTTGACCCAAAAGGCTGTCCGTTCACTGTATGCATGACATGAGCATGAATAATCGTTTTCTGTTTTTCATCATTAGACCTGATCTGATGGACAACTACCTGGCATTTGTTCTTTCTGCCTTCATCTCCAGTGGGCTGTTAGAGGTGAGCTGACTCTGTGTTTTTCATTATTTAGCATTTTTTGATTTATGCTATTTTTGATACAATGATGCTCTCTTCTGTAACTGTAGGGACTTGTGGAAGTTGTGACCAGCAGCGATGACCAGCTTGCTGTGAGAGCCACCATCCTCTTGGGAGAACTTCTACACATGGTAATATTAAAATGAAATAATACAATCTCTGAAAATATAGTTTGACTCCCTGAAATGCTGTGTCAGTGCTAAATAAACATTGCTTTAGTCAGATTTTTTATTTTAGAAAGTGGCCTACAAATGTTGTGATCGTGAAACCTAATGCATACTCTCTTTTTTCCTGCCCCTCTGTTTTTAGGCAAACACCATCCTTCCCCATTCCCACAGTCACCACCTGCACTGCCTCCCCACCCTCATCAACATGGCAGCCTCCTTTGACATTGCACAGGAAAAACGACTGTGAGTATACTTTGATAGGCATGTCAGGCATTTCCTTTAAAAAAAAAAAAAATCTAAAAAACTCTCGTAGAGTAACTCACATTATGTTACATTAAGTACATAAGGAAACTATGAACGTGTTTTATTATTAATGTATGTGAAATATTGTAAACCACATTTAAAAGAGATATATGTTTCTTGTTATGTTGTAGTCGGGCAAGTGCAGCAGTCAACAATCTCAAGCGCTTCCATGAAAAGAAGAAGAAAGGTCTGAAACCACACAGTCTTTACCTGGATCACATCATCCGCAAGTCTGTGTCTTCTCATAACCGCAGAGAGACGCACTCGCGTGTCCACAGAGACATCTACGCTATAAAGGTAAATATCCACATGCTTTCTACCTACTGTGCCTCAGCAACATATTTATTTAAGAACTACATCTATTTGGAAAATATGCTCTTTTCCATTATACCCCACTCAATTAATATCAAACTTTCTTCTTTGTAACGGACTTAGACCCAGAGCCTTTAGATCTTGATTTAGTTGTTGTTTTTTTTTTTTGACCTGTCGTCCTTTTTTTTGTTCTGTTAAAAAAAAAAAAAAAAAAAACTTTCTTTGTGCGTTCAATGCAAAGACTGGTGTGTGTTTAGTTTAGCTTAGCACAAAGGCTTTAAAAGTGGAAACGCACAGGAAAACAACCTTGTAACTGGAAAAACACTTGCAGTAAATGCTGGCTTCATTCATGGTTTCCTAATGTATCTCTGTAAAAAGCATTGATTGAATGGATTGCAGCTCTTTGAGGTAATTCCACTTAAAACATAAACCTCTTGATGCTAATATATATTTTGTTTATTGTTTATTGATTTGAGTCTGTAATTTAACATCAAAACGAGCTCTCAGAGCGCATTGAAAAAACAACAAAATTACTTTTTTTTTAATATTTCTTTTTTTCTGTGTTTGTGCTCAGGACACAGAAGAAGCACTGATGTTGAACCTGAGAGACAGTCACATTCTGAACCACAAGCAGAACCTGGAGTGGAACTGGTTGCTGATCGCCACCATCCTGAAGGTCGGGCTACTCTCATGAAGCCCCACTGACCTTTATGCCAGTTCTACTTCCTGTCTGATGTTTTAATGTTGTTGTTTTCTCCCTCAGTGGCCACATGTAAACCTCAGGAATAACAAAGATGAACAAATGCACAGGTAAGACGGCTTCGTATCATCAAAACCCAGGGCAGCATTTGAAACGGTTAATTGTATTGACATCCTTTTTCTCTGTGATGCAGGTTTGTGCGGAGGCTGCTGTACTTTTATAAGCCCAGTAGTAAATTGTACGCAGGGCTGGCGTTGGATCACCCAAAAGCCAGACAACTCACTGTGGTTGGCTGTCAGTTTATCGAGTTCCTCATGGAATCGGACGAGGTCAGAGAAGTGTGCATTTACACAACAAAAACTCACTTTGCTTTTGTACCTTTTTATCATTATCTTACCTGCCTTGCGTTTCGGTCTTTTCTCTTCTCTCCCCGTCAACAGGACGGCCAGGGGTACCTGGAGGACCTGGTGAAGGACATGGTGTCATGGCTGTCCTCGTCCTCAGGGCTGAAGCCCGAGCGCTGTCTGCAGAGTAACGGCCTGCTCACCACACTCAGCCAACACTACTTCCTCTTCCTGGGGACACTCTCTGCTCACCCACAGGGAGTCAAACTGCTGGAGAAATGTGGCCTGTTTCAGTGGTGAGTGCATGGACATAGAATGGAAGACTTACAGAGATGTCCTATTGATGCATTGAAACATTTGACCAAACATCTTCTTTTTATTTTATTTTGCAGCCTGCTGAATCTGTGCTCTGTGAAGAACCAGGATGCTGTGCTGAAACTGGCTATATCCACACTGGACTACAGCAGGGACGGTCTGGCCAGAGTGATCCTCTCCAAGACCCTTACTGCTGCTACTGATGTAAGACAGCCTCCAGAAAACAGGGCGTGACGTACACGTAAAAACCTGCATAAGGCACTGTTAGGAAAAGCAGCACAAGTTCTGAAGTTGGCATCTACCCAAGATTGAAAGCAACATTAGACATCTCATTGAAAAGTCATAATAGAGGTACTCCGATTGTCTGCAAATTCCAATTGTATTTGTTTCTTTTATAAGAACATTAATTGGCACCAAAGGTATTCAAAATAATGTACACATGTTTAAAGTTGGTCCTCTATTTTGCTCTTGCAGGTGTTACAAATGGCAAGCTTTATGTTTTCTTACCTCACACTGAAGAACTTCAGCACCGACAGTATGATGCTGTTTGTGCCTGGCTGAGAAGTTACTGTCTTTGTCCGTGTGTGGGTCAAGTGTTTAAATATGACCCGTAACAAACGGATACATAAGACTGGGTTTCCTCCGCTGGCCCATTGATGCTTCTCTAACGCCCCGTCCACACAGCAGCTTTGAAAAAATCTTGAAAATCTTGGAGGTGGGTTTGTCTGAAAGCTTGGGGATTTTTTGCGACCAACAACCAATCACATGAACCTCCCGCCCCGACATACAAAGCAATAGCAATGTTAAAACGAAGTAAACTGGATATAAACTCCCCAAACAGGCGAAAACCTACCAGTTTCACCCACTGTCTCTGCCACCTCCCTCCATGCCTGGTTCCTCCGGTTTGTATCCCGGTAAATAGTTCTGGTCGTAAAGAACCGGGTGATTTGCTACCGTAATTTCTCGTTTGGAATATGAGGAAATGAA
>NW_011335526.1:13954-21517 GCF_000735185.1 Notothenia coriiceps | reverse complement strand
CCGTTCATTGATTCATGTAAGTTAGGTTCATAAGTATCATAAGGATGTGAGACCATGAGATGAACATGAGTCATGTTTCTAGACTCATGAAGATGAAAATGAGTTCATGTTCTAGACTCTGCAGTGAAATGAGTTCATGTTCTAGACTCATAATGAAATATGAGTTCAGTTTCTAGACTCATGAAGATGAAAATGAGTCCTTGTGTCTGACTCATAGTATGAAATTGAGTCATGTTGCTGACTCATGAAATGAAAATGAGTTCACCGTGTCTAGACTCATGAGTGAAGATGAGTTCAGTCTGCTCATGAAGAAATGAGTTCATGTCTGGACTCATGAAGATGAAAAATGAGGTTCTGACTCATATAGTTCCTAACTCATGAAGAATGAAATGAGTTCATGTTCTGACTCATGAGGTGAACAATGGTTCTGACTCATGAAGAGAAAATAGCTCATGTTCAGACTCATGAAGATGAAAATGAGTTCATGTTCTAGACTCATGAAAAGATGAAAATGAGTTATGGGTTCGTAGCTCATGAAGATGAAAAAATGAGTTCTTTCTAGACTCATGAAGAATGAAAAATGAGTGTAATGTCCTAGACTCATGAAGAGAAAATGAGTTCATGTTCTTTGACTTGTTCATAATAAACGCATATTCTCCTGACCGAATGATCAGTAATTTTCTGATGTCAGACGACCTGCCTGACAGAGAGATTGTCTTTCATCAAAAGACATAATAACATCTGCGAACATCACGACTCCACACCAGACATCACACTCAGACACTCAAGACACACACACCACACCGAGACACCACACCACACACACCTCAGACACCCACACACACACACCACAGCAGGCACACAGACACACTCACGACACAGAGAGCACGACACCTGCACACACCCACCACACACACGACCACACCGAGACCACCTGGACACACTCACAGTACAGGACAATACATGTTACATCACACCATTGTGTTATCGATTTTATAGGTCACTTAATGAGGCAGTTTGTGTCACACTGACCAATTTTTTTTCATCATTTTATTAACTAAATCTTATGATTATTCCAGACACACTACTGTAATTTATTTGCTTCTCTATGGCCACTAGTGTTTTCTATCTTTTTTATTCACTTAATTTTTTAGAAGCGCACTCTGCAGATCATGCACGTCTACAGCGTCACGTGACGACGACACCGCACCAACCTCGCACACTCACACACACCACACGCACACACACCATCTACTAGTCGTCGATCAAGTGAGACGTCGCGACAGAGCCGTTACACTTGTGTGTGTTGTGTCGCTTATACTAGTGTTTGTGTGCTTTTGTGTGTTCCGAGACACCTGACACACAGAGACACTCACTCACTGACGTCACTGGCCTTGTACACGCACACACACATCCACACACTGACTCACACTTCACTCGTCGGTTTCAGCCTCGTTTGCCATACGCACAGAGCCTAACTCACTAGCACATGAGAGACCACATGACACACTCCAACGACAGAGAGACACACGGAGACACTCACAGACATACACAGAGAGACACACCAGACACACGCCCACTCACACACACACACCACACCACGACACACACGACACCATACACACACACACCCACACATACATACACACACAACACACACACACACACACAACACACACATAAGAGGTCCCCCCCCGACACTCACACCACAGAGAGACACAGGGAGGACACACCAGACACACTCACACACAGAGACACACCCACAGAGACACACCACAGCGACCACTACACACAGAAGAGACACAGAGAGACACACAGACCACACAGAGACACATCACACCTCACACACTACACACAGCCCCACCACCACACACACCACACACCACACACACACACACCACAGCACACACAACAGACACACTCACACCCTCACACACCTCGACGACACCTTCGACACACACACACAGACACACCTCACACACAGAGATACACACAGACACCACTCACACACAGAGAGACACACACTACACACACAGACACACACACCACAGACACACAGACACACTCACACACCACACACAGGACACACTCACACACAGTGAGAGACACACAGACACACTCACACACAGAGAGACACACACGACACCACACAGCACACACCACAACGAGACACACGACACACATACACACCAGACACACAGACGACACTCACACACAGAGGACACACACAAGTACACACACGACACAAGGACACACAGGACACACAGACACCTCACACACAGAGACGCATCGATCGCATCCACAGCACGATCGAGTCTACGTGCGATCATCCTCCGTAACGCCCACACACACACAGACACACAGAGACTTCGCCCACTTACGTACAGGAGACAGCTTAGGAGACACCAGACACACCTCACACCACGAGAGACGACACGTACCAGAGGGCGCAGAGACACGACACACACACAACCAGAACAACACACACACAGACAAACTCAACACTAGAGGACGCACGCACACCTTAGAGGACCAGACACACAGACACAAGAGACACTCACAACTCACCACACACACAACCACACACACACACACCACACACACACACCACAACACCACACAGCACACACAGCCACACACACACCACACACACCACACAGCACACAACACGCCACGACACACCACCCCACCACAGCACACCCCACAGCACACACACACACAACACACAGGACACCTACTCATCCACTCACACCACTCACAAAGGCACACAGCACACAGGAAGCGACGACACTCGTACACACAACTCTCACACATAACTATATATACAAATTAAATTAAATTAATTAAACGTAAAACAGTTTGTCGTGTTTGCAGATTTTTTGACATACAAACGATTGTTGTGTACTTATACATGTTTCCTTTTTTTAATGAAGAGTTTCCAGTATTTGTGGTGGTGTGTTGTCGGTGTGTGTCCAGCAGAGGGCAGCACTCTCCTTTAGCTTTCTAACACAATGTGCCTCACTTATTAAACTTTGGGCACATAGTAAAAACTGATACATATATTTAGCTTTATTGATCTTAAATGTGTAAATGATCATCTAGAGAATAGACAGTATCAAACATAAATCAGCTCAGTATTCGTCTTTTTATTATTGCATTTAGATAAAAAGTTACCTTATATTACAGACTGTTTGTCTCTCTCTCTCTCTCTCTCTCTCTCTCTCTCTCTCTCTCTCTCTCTCTCTCTGTGTATGTGTGTGTGTGCAGTTTGATGCTGTGCAGCTGAGAGGGGGAACATGTATTATTCTGAGTCCATTATTATACTTGTTGTTATTGCCTTTAGATAAAAAAGGTTACCTGTAACTTTCTTACATTATGATTTGGAGTTTCTGGACATGCTGTTGATATGAAACGGTAATTATCTATTATTCCAGGAAATTCCATTATTAGACTTTTTACTATTTTAGATAAAAAGGGTTACCTTAACAACATCATATCATAGACGTCATAGACTGTTTGAATAGTCTCTCTCTCTCTCTCTCTCTCTCTCTCTCCTCTCTCTCTCTCTCTCTCTCTCTCTCTCTCTCTCTCTCTCTCTCTCTCTCTCTGTCTCTCTCTCTCTCTCTCTCTCTCTCTCTCTCTCTCTCTCTCTCTGTGCAGTTTGATGCTGTGCAGCTGAGAGGGGGGGACATCTCTCACAAGAGGGTATTTTTCTCGGCGCGCTGAGGCGGTTTGGACACGCGGACGCGGTGCTGGTGCGTTGGGATGAAGATGTTTAATAAGAACTGGATACAGCGTTGGAGATGGAGTCTTTCTTTCCTATGAGAGCCGCTAATTGGCGAAGACAAAATGGCCTGACGTTTTCGAGAGCAAAACGTCACAGATTACCCATCATGCCTTGCTTTCAGAGCAGAAGTACCTGTATGTAGTTTATAGAGCATGCGCAGTTTCCATTAAGCCCCGCCTCCTGTCATTAAGCCCGACCTCCGATCTCCCTTTCTCGGCTCAGTCCAACAAATGGAGAGAGACAAATAAATCTGGATTCGGCTTTTTGTGCATTTTACAACTTTAAGGACCGAATGAATCTAATAAGGGCTATACACGTGTTCGTGCTGGTAGTTTATTTAGTTTAACATGTTAGTCAATGGGATAAAGTCTTTCTGGGCCAGGTGACGTCACGGACTGAAGTTGTAGTACCGCCGTTTGGACACAAGGAATCTTTTCCTCAGAGTCCGGAGCACTTCTTCCTGGGGGCTTGCACGTTGTGATGAGCAGCCTCAGCCTCCGCACGCTCACCGGCTGCGTGCTCTTTTCCCTGATCGTCTCCACGCTCCTCGGGAACGCTTTGGTTTGCCTCGCGGTGATCCGCTTCCGCCACCTCCGCTCCAAAGTCACCAACTCCTTCGTGGTGTCGCTGGCGGTGTCCGACCTGTGCGTGGCCGTGCTCGTGATGCCGTGGCGCGCCGTGTCCGAGGTCTCTGGCACGTGGCTTTTCGGATGTTTCTGTGACACGTGGGTGGCTTTTGACATCATGTGCTCCACCGCGTCCATCCTGAACCTGTGCGTCATCAGCATGGATCGATACTGGGCTATTTCCAGTCCTTTTCGCTACGAGAGAAGGATGACGCGCAGGTTCGCTCACCTGATGATCGGTGTTGCGTGGACGCTCTCCATTTTAATCTCCTTCATCCCCGTGCAGCTCAACTGGCACCGTGTGCAAAACTCCACCTCAGCGATTAACATGTTGGACTGCAACACTCGCCTGAACCGAAGCTTCGCCATCTCCTCGTCGCTCATCAGCTTCTACATCCCCGTGGTGATCATGGTGGGAACGTACACGCGTATTTTCCGCATCGCTCAGACCCAAATCAGGCGCATTTCGTCCCTGGAAAACGCAGCAGCAACGGCAGGACGAAATCCACGAAGCCACCACCATCGTGTTTCGACGCAGGAAGAGAGTTCTCTGAAGACGTCTTTCAAGAGAGAAACCAAAGTGCTGAAGACCCTCTCCGTCATCATGGGGGTTTTTGTGTTCTGCTGGCTGCCGTTTTTTGTGTTGAACTGCGTGGTTCCTTTCTGTGATTCGCAGAGAGGAAGTGCGTGCGTCAGCGACACGACTTTCAGCGTTTTCGTGTGGTTCGGATGGGCGAATTCCTCCCTGAATCCGGTGATCTACGCCTTCAACGCGGACTTCAGGAAGGCCTTCTCCACGCTGCTGGGCTGCGGGAAGTTCTGCTCCAGTTCTGAGGTGCAGGCGGTGGACTTCAGCAACGAGTTGGTGTCCTACCGCCACGACTCTACCCTGCAGAAGGAAGTAGTTCCGGTTCCAGGTGTGCAGAGACAGGAAGTGAACTTTGACAAAGTCTCTGTCATCTTTCAGTGTGAGGCGGAGATCTGTCTGGACCTGATGCCCTTCAACTCCTCCGGTCCCAACGACTGCTACCTGATCCCGGGTCAGATCCACGACCTGTGAGGGGCACAAAGACTTTAAAGACTCTTCTTTGGTGTCAAATTGCTTTAATTTAAATTAACTTTATTCTGTAAAGATGTGTTTTTATCCGGGGGTTTCGAGACAAGCCCTCAAAAAGTTCAGTGAGGTCATTTTTCATGTGGGGATATTGCGACAAACGTCAATGGGCCCAACAAGACTTTGTCCCATTGACTTACACTTAATTCTCTTAAACTTTAAGGCTTTTTTTGGTGCAAAATTCAAATGTTATGCTACCTGATCCTGGACCAGTGAGCAGCCCAACTCTGGGGCTTCAAAGGCTCTTCATTGGTGCCAAATTAAAATGTAAATGTAAACTTCATTCTCAGTGTTTTTATCCGGGGGTTTCGAGACGAGCCCTCAACATTTTCTGGTGAAGCAACATTTTTATTTTACGCTATCTGATCCCGGGTCAGATCCACGACGTGTGAGGGGCACAAAGACTTTAAAGACTCTTCATCGTGTGTTTCTCAAAGCGTTGACTTCATACTCAGTAAAGATGTGTTTTCATGCGGGGATTTCGAGACACGCTCTTAAAAAGTTCTGTTGAATCAAATGTTTTGTACTCGTCAAAATATAGCACTTCATTCCCCTCCTAGTGTGTGCCGTGATTGGGCCCAAAAATACTTTTACCCATTGATTTACACTCATTCAAGTCATTTTCTCAAAAGTTTGACTATTTTTAAATGAAAATGTTGACTCTATTCTAAAGATGTTTTTTCATCCGGGGATTTTGAGACAAGCCTTCAAAAAATGAAGAGTCTTTCAAATAAAGCCATCCATTTGTTTAGCTACCGTTCGACTCTGAAGAACTTAGGCTGTTGTTTTCAGTTGTTTTAATAAATGGTTAAATGTACTTTATCGTGTCGGGGGGAAATTGTTTTCAAAATGTTGTTTAAAAACCACACGTTATAATAAAAGGTAAAGTAATTATAGTTTGAAAGCACATTTTCAGCACAGGGGTAATGTAGAGTTCTTTACATTTGCATTAACCACACAATAAATGATAAATGCATAAAAGAGAGAGGATATTATTAAAAATCTGCCCTGAAAATACAGCATAATCTGCAGAAAGTATTTTAATAAAACATTGTTATAAACACAGGTGCAAACTCCCGTCTGTCATTAAACAAACACGTTTCATCTCAAGCTATAAGAGCTGCTCATTCTAAGCATGCATTTGAAACCATACACACTTTAGTGCATAAATTAGCTGCAAAAAAACACCTTGCACGTCTGAGAGCGAACACACAATTATCCAAGGCCTGTTTGATACAAAAGATTCACCTTCAGCGGATGGGTTTCAAAAAGTGTCTGAATGTTAGGAACGCAGAAATGAAAGCAGCAGCGTCTCAAAGCACGGAGCGGGGCTGTGTTTCTCTCCGAGCCCTTTGCTTTAGAGTGACGTCCGAACCGGGCTGTGTTTGATGTGAGGGTCTGGAGCTTTCCTTTGTTAAAGGCCGACCGTCATTTACAACAATTACACAATTAGCTCCAGTGGTTAATTGGCCCTTCAGGTAATTGCAGGAGGTTTCAGTCGAGGAAACATACGGATGAAGAGAGGAGAGGATTCAGATCATCCAAACGTTTCTGAGAGCTTTCAGAAAAGACCATTTCCTGTTTCTGGGTTTCTATACTGGACCCTTTTCCCAAAAGCTTCACATCTTCAGAACATTTTGACGGTAAAATTGTATTTTCTACGGTGTCCGACACGTGCAAATATCGACCCACGTCTCCTCCTTCAGGAGAAGCAGCTTCAGAAAGGATGCAGGTATAGAAACCCAAACGTTCCACATGAAGAAACATCTCCAGCAACAACACCTGCAGCGTTTAGAGAACATTCAGCACCTTGAGGACACATGCTTTCATTCAGCACCTTGAGGACACATGCTTTCATTCAGCACCTTGAGGACACATGCTTTCATTCAGCACCTTGAGGACACATGCTTTCATTCAGCACCTTGAGGACACATGCTTTCATTCAGCACCTTGAGGAGACATGCTTTCATTCAGCACCTTGAGGACACATGCTTTCATTCAGCACCTTGAGGAGACATGCGACTGCCAAGGCACAC
>NW_011335526.1:0-13909 GCF_000735185.1 Notothenia coriiceps | reverse complement strand
CTAAAAGTTCTAAAAAAGTTTTCAGCCGACCCCTGCTCCGCAATCTCGTCGTAGTTACCCGAGTCGCCCTTCCTTTGGGGTCAGACGATACACTAGGCAAAACAATGCCCATATAAATTTGTGACTTGGTGGTGGCTGTTTCTGGTCATTAGAGTCGGTCCGTGTTGCGTAGTATGCTAGTCCACGACTTCAAAGGGAAAGTCACACTTCCATTCCTTTTGTATTTCAACGGTAAACGATTGTGGACGTTCCCGGTTTATCTCTGGTTTGAAAATTTACAACATTAAGAAAACTTATGAAAACCAGGTTAAAATTACTAAGATATTTTTCTTGGTTAATGTTAACCTTTAATACGTCTGTTAGCCTCATGGAGGATAATACTGAAAAGTTACTCCCAGATGAGGATTACAACGAAAGTTAGAACCCCATCTATACGGTTGAAGTCTTGTGAACACGGACAAAAGGATTGTCGACGGAATACGTCCAAAAAATGAACATGAGTTGCGAGGACAAAGACCTCCGAAGGAATGTTAGGTCAGCTGCGTTCCATTCCCAGAACCTCTCCCTGAGTGAGACCGGTCTGGCAGGGGACGACCACACGGTCGACATCACTTATATCGGCAAAGGTCGTGTCGTAGTGACCAAGAAGTTGTCTCGTTGTCTAAAGTCCCGGCCCGACGGTTTATTTTATTTTTTCTACAACCAGTTACAAAGTACGTAGTTATCCTGTAAGAGACATTTCAGAAGGTAAGATACAGGGTGCAACGTGAAGTGGGTGACTTTGTCCGGTGTAAAGAGAGGTCGCAAACTGAGGGACCCCACTCCGTCTCTCACAGGGGGTCCTTACTCCTCATTTCACAAACCACTCACACCACCGCCGGCAATGAGACGTCCTGTTTCGGTGCGAGTCCCCGAAGTCGGGACTCCTGCTCCCTGTTCGTACCTGTGGTACAGGGAAGTGGTCCAGGAGGTCCAATGGGGGACCGGCAAAGACCAACCTTGCTCCCTCTCTTTCTCTTTTTCTGGCTTGCGGTGGTTTCCCCGTCCAATTTATTACTATTTTCCATGTTTCCGTTTCACTCAAATAAACAAACACATTTTCGTGTGAAGAGACTGGAGCAGGCTAAGGGGTACTCCTTAGTTGTCTGAAAGCTTGGGGATTTTTTGCAGACCAACAACCAATCACATGAACCTCCCGCCCCGACATACAAAGCAATAGCAATGTTAAAACGAAGTAAACTGGATATAAACTCCCCAAACAGGCGAAAACCTACCAGTTTCACCCACTGTCTCTGCCACCTCCCTCCATGCCTGGTTCCTCCGGTTTGTATCCCGGTAAATAGTTCTGGTCGTAAAGAACCGGGTGATTTGCTACCGTAATTTCTCGTTTGGAATATGAGGAAATGAACTTACACGTGGTTTGATTAGCTAGCGCGTGTACTGTCAGATTTGCATAAACGGGATTTGATTGGCTGACGCTTCCAGCTCAGCTTCAAAAGTTGAACATTGCTCAACTTTTGAATCCTGGAAATCTTCGCATTGCTTCCCCACAATGCAGTTCGGCGAAAAGCGAGGCAAAGTGATGTCACCCCCATTCAAAGTCAATGGGCAGAGAAGCGTTGGAAGATTTTTTTAAAGCTGCTGTGTGGACGTACCGTAATAGATACAAAGTATTACACTTACCATGCTTTGCTCATTTGTTCCCAACACATATAGGCTCTGATAGTAATATCCTCATTTCCACTCTTTCTCCCACAATTCTCCCTTCCTTGTTGAGCAGGTGTGCAGGTTGTATGCCACCAAACACCTCCGTGTGCTGCTACGTGCGAGCGTGGAGTTCTTCAGCAGCTGGGGCATGGAGCTGCTGGTCACACAGCTCCACGACCACAGCAAGGCTGTGTCCATGGAGGCTCTGGACATCCTGGACGAGGCCTGCGAGGACAAGGTGACTGCTGTCAAACACAGAAGACCGTCAGAGAAGTAGAACAAAGGATCTGTTTGTCAGATTAGGATGCATTCTTCCCTCACTATTACAGTGAACAATAACGACCACATACTTAAACATGATACATTCAAATTCACCTAGAAGAAAACATACATGCTTTTTCTTCTATTTAGAAATGGTATCATCTTGTGGTTGCAATTAGTAATGATCCTGATTGACTATTTAAAATATTTTTCCCTGACGAAAAATAGAAACAAATATGTGTGCTTGTTGTTCTTAAGTCAATAGCAAAGGAAATAAAACAGTTTAGATCATGCTAAGAACATGGATCACCCTCAGGATTTCATAAATAACAGAATAATAATGAATAATTCCTGGATATATGTTATTCTTGATATGTTGAAATGCAATTAGATTGAGTTGATGGTGTTTTTCGGACAGTAGCATTTGATTCTCCTCTTTACTGTTGTCTGACTGTCTGTTGTGCTGCTTCTCAGGCCAACCTCCACGCTCTGATCCAGCTGAAACCAGCTCTGTCCCACCTGGGAGACAAGGGCCTCCTGCTGCTCCTCAGGTCATTACAACAGCACTGCTTGCCACACATGGATGTAGTCCAGCAGCCTTCTGAAACACACTGAACATCTTGTTTTTCTGCTGTTTTAGGTTCCTGTCCATTCCTAAAGGTTTCTCCTACCTCAATGAGAGGGGGTACGTCAGCAAACAGCTGGACAAATGGCAGAAGGTATGATCACGATATTGGCCTTGAATTGTGCAAACCACGTTTAAATTGCATTGGCTACTATAATATATGAAGACCACACACTAACAGAGGTTTGCTATTTGAAATAAATGCGTGTTTGTTTGCAGGAATACAACCTAAAGTACGTGGACCTAATAGAGGAGCAGCTCAACGAAGCACTTACAACCTACCGCAAACCTGTAGATGGAGACAACTACGTCAGACGCAGCAACCAAAGGTGAGAAGCTGGAGTTTATTATCACCTGGCAATGCAAAGGATACCCTTTCGTGCTTAACTTCTTTTTAAACTTCTCTGTTTGTGTCTCCAGGTTACAAAGACCAAATGTCTATCTTCCTGTGCACTTGTATGGTCAGCTGGTCCACGATAAGACAGGCTGCCATCTATTGGAGGCTCAGGTATTTCTCACTTGTTCCACCGCACACTCTGTTCTTTTTATAAGTGCTTCATTTATACATTGATTTCTCTGGGGATTATGCAGATTTAGCTGCCTTTCTTCTTAACGTCTATTTTGGTTTTTCTCCAGAGTGTGGTTCCTGACCTCAGCTACACTGTTCGCTCCCCGATGCTGGACACCTGGGAGGGCATCAAACAGCTGAAGGCCGCTCTCTGGGCTCTGGTCAGTGTCACTTCATGTCACTTCAGTTACTGTGTTGCTATAATAATAATAATAATAATAATGAAAAGGCTAGTTGCAAAGACATGGCTGTAATGGTGTGTGTTGTTTTCCATGCAGGGCAACATTGGCTCTTCAAACTGGGGTCTGAATCTCCTGCAGGAGGAGAACGTCATTCCTGACATCCTCTCGTTGGCTCAGAACTGTGATGTACTGTCAGTACGAGGGTAAGCGTTTACAGTGTAGCATGTATGGGCCTCACACCGGGCACAGTTATAAAGAAAGAAACAAATGTTCTCTTGGAATTTAAACACGTAATAGACTTTGGTGGTGAATATAATTCAAAACAGTGATGAGTAAATGCAAAAAAATGAAATGAGATTTCTTATGACGTTACAGATCAGCAAGCCACCAGTCATTAAACACTATAAAAGTGTTCCAAGTAGGACTGATCCGTATGCAATATAATTCATGAGTAAATGATAATTTTTTTATAATTGATATCTTTTATTTGAAATAAAATATTAAAAGGACCATGGTGAGTGGATATTTTTTGTTAAAAGTCTGTAGAATATGATTTGTATGCTGGGTAGGGCTGCACAATATTGGAAAAAACTGGCATTGCGATTTTTTACCCCCCCCTGCAGCAAAATAATTGTAACATGATGTGTTTGAGTTAATTTGCCTACTTAATATCGCAAGTCCTAATTTTTTTTAAATGAAGGATTTAAAAAATCGTCACGTCACGATGTGAATATCGCGCATGCGCATATCGCGATTATCGTCACCACACGATATATCGTGCAGCCCTAGTCTATATACAAGTAACTGGAATATTGATATATAAATGAGTTGCAAACAGATGGAATGTTACGGATGTTCTTTCAAACGTTCAACAGTCTCATGGCCTGTGGGATGAAACTGAAACTCCATTAGCTGCAGATATATAAAGTGTTGCTGTTTGTGGTCACTCTGTGTTATTTACATGAGGTAAGATTCCCGGCATACGCACACGCTCTGGGGTCCAACGGCTCGGTGGTTCCCTATATGATTCATTTTCTGATAACGATGAAGAGGCCCGCGCCTCCCTCTCCCACTGTCTCCCTGCTGCTGATGGGCTGTCGAAGAGGGGGAGGAAAAGGAGAGGCAGTCACGTATTAATATTATTATATATTATACAGAGACAGAGTCGTTATCATTTGTTTTAAGCTCAATCAAATACCAAAGAAGACCTCTGACCGGCACCCTTTCCTAATTTTGTACGGACGATTTAAACTTTAACGGACATGTTGACCGGCGGAACATTTTTTTACGGAAACTGCGACGGCCCCTCGTTCCTTGGAAGAGGCGAGAGGTGGGTGTTTTCATCTGCCGGATTAGCGCTGAGAGTACAGCAGGGAACAGGCCGTCGCCACCGCGGGAATTAACTGAGGGCCCTAAACCAGGGCACCATGCTCTGGGGTCTTCTTCGTGTCTTTTGGTATTTCGGGCGGCAGCAGCGCAGCTTACAGGCGCTGACAGTATGTACTACATGTCGTTTCCAGCATTTGTACGGGTCTAGTGTGAACGACCATTATATGTCCGAATACTTCCGGAACGTGCCTTTTGCGTTGCGTATGCGTTTTACCGGTGTGTGGTCCGGTTTTTTAGTCTTAAGTCTCATTCCTATTTCTCTCACGAGTGATTGCTATTTTAGGGTATAAGTTTCTTATCATGTATCCCTATTTTTAATATGTTTATTTCTATATGAACGAGAAATAGTCTTTTAATATATTATATTCTTCTTTTGTAGTAACAAATGTTACTCCAAATTTTGTGTTGAGTTTGATGTCTGTGTGTTTGCATCGTTCTTATTTGTGCCATGTGGCTTTTAGCCTTCTGGACTAGCGCTTTGCTTGTCCTTCTATTTTACCCTGTTTGTTTTGTGAGGGAGCCTCTTTTTCTATTTATGGGCATATCCCCGTTGAAGCTGCATCTATTTAGGTTTACGGGATCGGCGAAGTGGTCATATGTTTTGCTATTGGTCAGATACTGGTTTTCTAATGTTTCTGGGGTTTACTGGAATGAAAGAGCAGCCGATTACAGAGCCACAAAGCAGCAGGCTCGCGGTGCGAGGCACCGGACCTCACAGAGAGGTGAAGTTCATGGTGCAGGAGAGGCTGGGAGGTATCTGTCTGCCTCTGTTTAGTTCTTGCTATCTTACAATCAGTTATATGTGAAATCGTGATAAGTGTCGTTGCCAATGTACGGTTAGAACTCAATAAGATTGCGATGAGGTCTAACGAGTATGGAAGGGTCTAAAAACGGTCTTAAAAGGTCTTAAATTTGACTTCCACGGATTCCTGCATATACCCTGTAAAAGGCCAGGGTGGGTGGAATATTTTTTGTTAAAAGTCTGTAGAATATGATTTGTATGCTGGGTAGGGCTGCACAATATTGGAAAAAACTGGCATTGCGATTTTTTACCCCCCTGCGATATATATTGCGATATGAAAACATACAGGAATTGAAGAAAAGACCGTTTTTTTTCCCGCAAACCATCCTTTCTTGAACTTTAATGGTATACAATTGGTATTTTTGTAACTATATTTAACCGGATGAAGGATTTTAGTCAGGGACGTCTGGATCTTAAGTTATCAAATGTATTCAGTGTTTTTACCTTCAATCACCGGGTCCGTTTGCTTTGGAGAGTTGATTGTGATTGGTGGTTTGCTGCGCATGCAGACCCTGTACCCAGTACCCCTGACATGAGAGCCGCGCAAGTTTTCCTTTTGTAGCAAGCAGCAAAATAATTGTAACATGACGTGTTTGAGTTAATTTGCCTACTTAATATCGCAAGTCCTAAAAAAAAAATGAAGGATTTAAAAAATCGTCACGTCACGATGTGAATATCGCGATTATCGTCACCACACGATATATCGTGCAGCCCTAATACTGGGGCATTTCTACTGTCCCACAATAATGAATCTGGCCTTAAATAATTAGTGTGCTTTCTCCAATTTGAATATTTCACCTATTCTTATCCTTAAGAAATGGCCCATTCATTTTTCAGCCATGATTTAAGAGTTTTCTACTATTTTCGTTCCATCTTTGCTATCCCACAAGTCGTGTGGGAACCACTCTGGTCCCTCAGTCTTACACACATGTTTTACTTTCCAAAACTATTGTAAATGTAGTATTTTGACCTCACCACTTTTACAGAAGTGGGGTGTTTTTCTTTTATTCACCTACATCTCCTACAACACAAATCATGCTATGGTACTTATGATTGAAAGTATGTTATTGGTCAACACATTTGTACAATCAGTGTGTTCACTAGCCATCCTCTCACTCCTTCACAGAACGTGTGTGTATGTGCTGGGGGTCATCTCCAAGACCCGGCAGGGCTGTGAGGTGCTGAAGCAGTACGGCTGGGACGCAGTCAGACACAGCCGCAGGACGCAGTGGCCGGTCACTCCAGAAGAGGTCGACGCACAGCTGACCTCTGAACTCTCCTCAGTCCCGAGCACGCTCAGTCTGAACTCTGAGTCCACCAGCTCGCGCCACAACAGCGAGAGCGAGTCTCAACCAAGTACGTAGGATTCGCTTTACTTTATTAGCAGCATTTGAAGACAGTCAGCTCTACTACAGTGGAAACATTATTGATACATAAGGGATATAAAGGTTCCATTTCTATACGTTTTGTTTGTTCCCTGGCCATTAGATAGATAGATAGATGGATGGATAGATAGATAGATAGATAGATAGATAGATGGATGGATGGATAGATGGATAGATAGATGGGTGGATAGATGGATTGATGGATAGATGGATAGATAGATAGATAGATAGATGGGTGGATAGATAGATAGATGGGTGGATAGATGGGTGGATAGATGGATAGATAGATAGATGGGTGGATAGATGGATAGATAGATAGATGGGTGGATAGATGGGTGGATAGATGGATAGATAGATAGATGGGTGGATAGATGGATAGATGGATATACTTTATTGATCCCAATTTGAGAAATTATTTTGTTTCAGAAGCAGTGTGTGTTCAACATTAAAATACAAATACTTAGAGTGACAGGATGAAAAAAATTAATACAAGTAAAAAAATGTTTAAAATTATTAACCATTACAATTCTGGATTAAAATGTTGTGGATACAGGGGAGCACGACATTTACTGATATAGCAGCATGCACAGTGTTTCCGGTACATTGTTTCTTTGTGGCGGGCGCACAATATATCGCCGCCCAACATGGATTCATGAAGAAAAAAAAAAAATTATGTTGTATTATTTTTTTTATTTTTTTGGTGGCTCATTAACAACGCAACACAGAGCAACAAGAACGCTGGGGGGGGGTGCGCGGTGCCCCCACAAATAGAATCAATTTCTGTGGGAAACACTGATTGCAAATTGTTCATGGTTATCAGAAGGAGAAACTCAAACTATGTAGCAGTGAGTTCTTATGTGTTATATATTACGGTATATATAGCCTTCTAATGTTCCCATCGTGTTCTTCCCTCCTTGTCTCTCAGACATGTACATCCTTGACGACGACAAGTGTGATGTCCTGGACCCCTCAGACGAGCCCTCTTACTTTCTACACTCCAAACCAGCGAAGGACCGCAGCCCCTTCACCATCCTGGCCTCCACCCGCTTCGTCCGCACTCGCTTCCTCAACTCCCTGTCCCTCCCGAGCAAGAAGCTGCGCTCCACCAGCGACCCCAAGATCCCCTCAGGCTCTCGTACCCCCACTGAACTCAAGATGGGCAGCATGAAGCGGAACAGGACGGTGACGGAGCCTTCTATCTACAGCCCCAACCAAGACGTCTTCACCCCTGTTTTTAACGGCAGAGGAATGCCCAAGAGTCCCACGGTCAGCCTGGAGACGTCCTTTGTCGGGACGAGGGGGGGCTCTGAGGAGCAGCTCGTAGAGGGCGGGCTGGCCAGGGTAGGGGGCTCCTCCCTCGGGTTGAGTGGCCTCGCAGGGCATGGTGCGGGGGAGCAGCCCAGCCGAGAGAGGGAGCAGAGCAGCCGGGAGCGTCTAGCAGGGGACGGCGGCTCCTCGTTGAGTGGAGGAAACGTGGGAGGGGGCGTCGGGGGTACTCAGTTTAAAAGCCGCAGTCAGAGCTTTAACACGGACACCACCACCAGCGGCATCAGCTCCATGAGCTCCAGCCCCTCCAGGGAGACCGTGGGAAACCCCGATAATCCCGAACCAGAACCTGACTCCTCTGACTGCGTGAGCCTCAACACTGTGGTGTCGGCCAAGACTGTCAAAACGCTCTCCTCCCTCACCCCCCAGGCTGAGACCAACCACATGTCCACTTCCAAGTCCGCCACCGCCTCTCTGGTACCGCCTGGCTCCTCCCACACTCTCCCCCGCAGAGCCCAGTCCCTCAAGTCTCCTTCCCTAAACACCATGAAGAACCTGGCCGACTGCAGCTTCATGTACACCAGCCCGCGGGACGCCCTGGGCTACGCCACGCTGAAGAGGCTGCAGCAGCAGAGGATCCAGCCGTCTCTGTCTCACAGTGAGGCGCTGGCTTCACCCGCCAAAGACGTGCTGTTCACCGACACCATCACCATGAAGACCGGCAGCCTGGACTCCAGGTTAACGCCTCGCAGGTAAGGCAGCTGTCATGGCCAATATGACAGAAAGCATCCATAGAAAAGGTTCTGCAGTTATTCCTTTTTTCTGAATGATGGTTGTTGTTGCATTAACTCAAAAATAAAATGTGTTTCCTCATCAAAGAGAAACAATAAGTCACACTTTTTCTATGAAGACTGCATCTATACTGCATTATGAGGGCATTCACAGTGGATTATAATGGATTTATGATGCTGCTTGACTTCACTCATGAACAACTCATGCTTTCTGATGCATGATATCAACACAAAAAGAATAATTTGACTCAATAATCTATCTACTATTTCTTCTAACTTATGATACTGTGTGTACCATAGCACTTAAACAGTAAAGTCATGATGTATTATAAGTCAGCCTGTAGTTTACAACGTATCAAAAGCATTTATAATGCGCCTTTAATTTATTTTCAGCAACATCTAAAACCTTTTATGACCGGTATAAAAGTGCATCTTGAGTGTAGTGAATAAAGCTTTATAAATGCATTGTAATCCGCTATGAATGCCAACATGATGTCATATAGCTGTGGTCTTCGTAGAAAGTGTGAAACATTTCCATTTGTGTGTCTGTGTGTTCTTTGTGCACCTTCTATGTCTGTCAGGATATCAGACAGGAGGGGTACCTGTCCAGAGCCCCCCGTCATAAGTCCATACCGCAGGCTGTCCAGGACACTTGCCCCGCGGTGGGTGGAGCGACCCAGTGTCCTCCTTAGTAGAGCCGTAGCTTCTAGAAGTGACCCAATCAGATATGTCCGTTTTGACTCCTGTAGTGTGTGCAGAGTGAACAAGCCCCATGTAGAGTCACTAGTGGTTCCCCCCTCATAGAGCTTCATAGAGAACAGCACACAGGTAGAGAGAGGTGTTATAATATGCATACGGTTACACTGTTTGTAAGTCATAACACTGTGTTGGCATGTTAAGTATTATAGTGTAATAATTGATTGATTATAAAAACAATCCTGCACAGTGTTTATTTCCTTCTATAGAAATTAAATCAAACATTGAATCAATTGAATTGGTAAAACTATGAATGTTTTGTCCTTGCAAAGGAATAGTGATAATATAGAACATTGTTGCGGCAAATATTTAAGAAGCTTGACTTTTCTTGAAAGATAAATAAACTGAGAAAATTGTGGCTAATACAATGTATTTGAATTGATTCAAAACAACACAGACTTTATCAAACGGTATACTTTCATTGGCCGATATTAGAAAAATAGTTATATCAACTTTTAGGTTCAGGTTATTTTGTCTACTCTAATAAACCTTTCCCTTAATTAATATAATAGGTAGTTTTTGAATTTGTGAAACTTCAGACTTTTCATCCTTGGGTGCTTTATTATATTTTAAATTGTTGCAAGTAGATATTAGAAACAGCTATGATGCAGTGTCATCGCTCTTTGGATGAACACGTGTTCTGTGATTTCAGCTGCCGCCCTGATAGCTTTCTTTAGAGTCCCATCGCCAACCCTTCTTTCTGTGTTCACTAAAGTCCGTCTCTTTGCTTTCATCCAACATTTCTTTCACTTACTCCTCGTGTTCCTCGTTCTGTCCCAGTCTCTCCCCCCGGACCCTCTCACGCTCCTCTCCTCTTGCCCTCCCTAGGTTCCTGAAGGCGCTCAGCTTTGCCTCTCTGGATAAAGAGGAGCTCCTCAGTCCCATCAACCAAAGCACTCTGCACCGCTGCTCCTCAGTGCGCTCCATGGTCTCCAGCGCCACCTACGGGTGCAGCGACGACTACGTGGGCCTGGCTCTGCCCATGGACATCAACGACATGTTCCACATCAGAGACTCGGCCTACTTTCAGCAGAGGATCAGCCCCCCGTCGGAGGAGCGCAAAAGCTTCCTCTTTGGAGATGGAGACGGTACATTCAACTTGAGGCCTGATTAAATGATATTTAAATCCCAAAATTAAGAACAAAAATATTCTGAAACTGATGGTTGTTATCTATAGGCACGTTCACACCGGAGTACTTTTCCCGTTTAGTTCCGTTAGTACCCCTTAATGAGATGAAGCAAATAACTTCACCTTTAAGGTTACAATCAGAAAGTTGATATCATCAGATTTACACATAGGAGGAATTTGCTTTGGTGTAAATGGTGCAGACAAAGACACAGAAAGAAGAACAGGACTTATACACATACTATAGAACTATAATAGTTCAAAATATAACTATTATAAAAACTATAGTATTCTAATTATGGAGTCCTATAATGAGGCTATTATTGCAAAGATAATTCCAAGTTACCAATCCTTCTAACCATGAAGTGGAGATATATTTATTTATATATATATATATATTTATTTATTTTATATATATTTTCATTTATTTATTTTATATATATTTATTATTTTACTTTTTATGTTTTACTGCGTCCTATGGTATTATATGATTTTTATTTTTTTTATTTGCCATGAATCTGATTTGTTAAAAAAAGAAAAGAAAGGTGACCGTGCCTTCCAGGTGTTGGCTCCATCACTAGAACTCTCTCCCAATTATTATTATTATTATATATTATTATTATTTATGTTTGACTTATGTTGTTATATAATCATGCAAAACTGCAATGGATAAAATGATTTCACAATATTTTAAAATAACAAATAAAGAAAAGTGTAGATTTTTTAGCTAACTGAGTTCCTCTGTGTGCAGGAGACCGCCCCCCCCTCCCCTCCCTGAAGCAGCAGTTCAGTATCTCCGAGCTGATCGTGTGCCGCGGCGACAGCCAGACCCACACGGTGGGTTTGGACGAGACGGGCCTGCAGGAGCACACCGAGGAGAACTGCCTCTACTGCGTGGGGTCCAGCGTGCTCGGATACCCCACTCGGCCGCCCATCAACAACACACACCCCCGCACAGGTCAGCACACACACACACATTCAGTCGTTAAGATTAAACTCAGTGCAGAATATAACAGGACCTTTCTTTGTTCCAGAATTTGTGGATTTCCAGCCGTGGGGAGCGCAGAGCGGCCATCGCCTGGAGGTCATGCCTCAGTCCAAGTTATCCGGCGTGTCGGGCTGCAGCGACGCCGCCGTGTCCCAGGGGTCCGTCTGCAGCACGCCCATCCCCGCGGACATCGTCATAGGGAAGACTACGAGTAAGTGAACACAACCTGCAGAGCGGGGGGGGTTTCTATACCTTACCATAAATAAAAAAACATTTTCGTGGTAAATATTGAATATTTCTTCATTATGTGTCATGTAGGCAGCAAGTCGATATCAGAAGACGGCCCCGCCTCCCGAGTCCTGCTGAGGAAGGAGGTGCTCCGCCTCATCATCAACCTCAGCTCCTCTGTAGGGACCAAAGGCCACGAAACAGGACTACTGACGTACGGCTCTCTCTCCTTTTTATTGCTACGACTTGGTTATTTTTGTTATCAATTGATCTGCCCATTTTCCACATGTGAATCCATTCATTGTTTGGTGTATAAAATGTCAGGAAATAGTAAATGTCCATCCTAGTTTCTCGAAATCCAAGTTGATGTCTTTAAATGTCTTGTTTTGTCAGTGAAAAACTCAAAGAAATACAGCAGCTCTATTTAACATTTTCTGAGATGCATGTTCATTTGCAAAATGTATTTTTTTTGCAAATTGTGTTTTTTTTTTAACACGTGTATACCCTTTGTTCTCCTGCAGGATAAAGGAGAAGTTCCCCTACGCGTTTGACGACATCTGCCTGTACTCCGAGGTTTCTAACCTGTTAGCCCACTGCATGTTCCGCCTGACCTCCAGACGCTTCATACAGGAACTCTTCCAGGACGTGCAGTTCATGGCGGTGAGACATCATAACCGCTGTATCAACACACTAATATATTACACCACAATATGTAATAACTAGACAAAATGTTTAGCATTTTCACCTCAAAAAAAAAAGGTCTGCCTTACATTTTAAATATTGCTGAAGGTATAGCATTTGACCACTTCCGGTTCCTTTGAAAAAAAACAATGCAATTTCTCCATAGGATTTTGGAAAATAGCTCGAAATAAGGTCTGTGGTTGACAAAAACGGGCCCCGGGGCTGAATTATTAAAGACCGTGGTACCGTTAAGCTACGACGTTATCGGTCTATTTTATCGGTACTGGAGACATGTAAAAAGTATATGTATTATTGCTACACAAACATTATATTGCAGTTTTAGTGTCGCCAACTCCGTTTCTAATACGCAAAAAGACTGAAAAATGCGTCTATGATTATTTTTAGTATTTTCGATCTTTCCAATCCAGTCGAGAGATCTCTCTCTCCCGCCTGTGTGCGAGGGGGCGGGGCAGTTTACACACACGCAGCTGCTACACACAGCAACACACACACACACGGAGGAGATGGCGGAGAGAAGCGCTCCGAGGTGTGGTTAAATGTTACCCGTCTTGAGGTGGACAATGCTCCTTGCCAAGAGTGTTTAGCATGTAAGGGCGGTAACACGAGCAATTTGTCTAAACATTTAGCAAAAGTGCTCCACATTCAGACGGAGGAATGCTACGGCTTCTAGCAGCGCTGTAGCCCCATCCACGAGTAACTTTTCCACGTCAGGTGTTATGTATGCTAGCAGCAACACACAGAGTTAACTACATTATACAAACATGGGTTAATGATTAGAGGTAACTGAGTTATTTATTTTGTTAAAGTTTCAGCTATTCTGTCATCAGATTATTTAATACGATTTGTTAAAGCATTGTTGTTTCTTTTGGTGTGAAATATTATTTATTTAATTTATATAAAAAGCAATGTTAGTTTTGTTCACAATTTGTTTAGTTAGTTTACCTTATTTTTTTCCCCCAAAAGAACCGATAAGAGTACCGTTAAAAGACCGGTAAGAGTACCGTTAAAAGAACCGATAAGAGTACCGTTAAAAGACCGATAAGAGTACCGTTAAAAGGACCGATAAGAGTACCGTTAAAAGACCGGACCGATAAGCGGTATGTATAAAAGTAGTAGTACGGTTAAAACCTTAA
>NW_011335525.1:115384-126530 GCF_000735185.1 Notothenia coriiceps | reverse complement strand
ACGTTTTTTATTATATTGTGGTGTTTGTTTATATATGTAGTTGTGTGTACAAATGAATTCAATATTAAAGTGTATATATGTGAGTTGTGTGTATAAATGAATGAATACATCTGTGTGTATTAAATGAATATAATGTGTGAGTACATATAAGTGGGTTTATATATATATGTTTATAAATGAATAAATGTGTGTGTGTATATATATAAAATAGTATCATTAAATAATGCTGTCAGATAAATGAAGTACACAGTAATAGTCAAGATTATATTCAATATTCTGCACTTACACCAGCTGATAAGATATTTGAAACGTCTTTTGTTTGTCCTGAAAACGACATTTGACGATACACACAGGCTATTTATAGATGATAAAAAACCAGTAATACAATCTCAGGACTCTTCGATATGGCTTTGATTATAGGATTGTCTATTATACACACATGCATTTCCAAACATTTGGACTACCTATGTTGCAAATTTATTATCTTTTCAATTTACACACGGCATCTATTGCACGTCTGTCCGTCCTGGGAGAGGGATCCCTCCTCTGTTGCTCTCCCTGAGGTTTCTCCCATTTTTCCCTTTAAACTGTGGGTTTTCTCTGGAAGTTTTTCCTTGTACGATGTGAGGGTCTAAGGACAGAGGGTGTCGTATTGTCATACTGATATTCTGTACAAACTGCGAAGTCCACTGAGACAAATGTAACATTTGTGATATTGGGCTATATAAATAAACATTGATTGATTGATTGACTTTAAGTCAACAAATCCTTTGGAAAGACAAAAAACAACTATTCTATATCCTGCTTTAACGCGACCGCTATAACTGCAGAAGATGAAGTCTATGACGCTATCGCGTAGAGCTCAGAGCTACGTCGATCCTTGCGTAATGCGGAAGTGGGCGTGGTTAAATCTAAACTGGGTTGGAAAAACGATAGACGCGGTCGGGATAGCTGGTTTAGCTGGTAAAAAAACATTGAAGATGCGCCGGTGAAGATGGCCGCATTGTCATTGGCTCTCTCCAACTCTGCTCTTTTTTCGTATTTTGTTCGTGTTTATTTACTTTTTGTCTTTGCTTTAAACATGGTTCGCAACATGCAAGCCAACCGCACCAACTCTGTTATACAATATAGCAGAGAGGAACTTCTTTACATCCGAAACTCCGTGGAAAATAACCCACCGACAGACAATGGGGATTCGCTACCTGTTGTCCTACCTGAGAGACATAAGAACAGGACCAAGCGAGGGTGCTGGGCCGGGCTGCTGGTCAGACTGAGGAAACTAGAAAACCGACCCCCTCTTCCGAGTATTCTTCTGGCTAATGTTCAATCCAGTCCTTGCAACATTGCCATCTGGCCTGAGACCCAGTAGACATGCAATGGGACATGTAGGGAAATTAACTTTTAAAGATTCAGACATTAAGGATATTACTTCTGACCAGTTTTTTTACCGCTGGGCATTCCCAGAGTAGGTGCAACAATGTACCTCGCTTGCCACATTCATGCCAGCATAAGTCTCTGTGTTTATTGTCCATCTTGGATTTTGTAACAGGGGTGATGGGTGGATTTCACTCATTCCTGACAGCCAGGCTCATTCCTCTGCAGACAAAATGTCATTTTCATTTAGCAGGAGAGCTGCAGGACGGAGAAAAGAAGCAGTGACATTTCTGATTTCAGTCTCTGCTGCCGGCCCCTTTAAAGCTCCCTTCTTTTGATAGTAAAGTATGTGAAAGCATATCATTTGGAGACTAATTCAACACATTTTGGGTTTGCCAACTGCTAGATTTGGGACCTCAAACTCCACCAAAAGAAATGTTCACTGAGATCTGGAGATTCAAACCAACAACCTTTGTAAGTATTACTGAAATTTGATCTTTTGTCTGAAATAACATAACATACTAATCTTTACATGTTTGCTTTTGTGATGCCTCATTTTGCAATATTACACGGCTTTGTTGAATACTCAATTATGATTGGTCAATTTGGACTTTCCAGGTGTCTGTCATGGTATATGTTTAATAGTTAGTTCATAGTCCATGTTTGGATTTAGCTATTTATGTTTAGTCATGTCGTTGTTCATACGCTAAGTAACAATCACTTATGTCCAGTCTCTGTATTTGCACTGCCTGTTTTATTTTGGACTTACCTTTCCATCTCGTTTCGAGTCCTCTTATTTCACGCCAGTGTAATTGTCTGCCCATTAAAGGTCCCATGTCATGGCCATTTCTACTGATCATAATTCCATTGTTGAGGTCTACTAGAATAGATTAGAAAATTGTGCAATTTTCCAAACTCACATTGGTTTCTCATACAGCATCTATGACAGTATGTGTATTCACTCTCTGTCCTAAACAGCTTGTTGGAGCTGCTGCCACCTCCCCCCCCTGTGAGCCCAGTGTGCTCTGATTGGTCGGGACATTGTGAGGAGCGGACAAGCTTCCGGGTCGGCGATACAGCGAGAACAAGCGAAACTCTTCCTGAGCACACACAAACACTCACAGCCGAAGTAAAAACAATAAGTGTGGCTTGATATTGAGTAAGAAAAAGGTTTATAACGCTGTGAGAATGGGTCAGCGGAGAGCATTTCTCCGCCATCCAAACTCGTCTATTGCCAGCGTTCAGGGAGCTCTATGCAAGTCAATGGGACTCTCTGTTAGTTAGCCAAGGGATCCTGGTGTGGGAGGTGCTCCAAGGATTGGTCCATTTGTTATTGATCTGTGTGTTCACACGTCACAGAACCCAGGAAGCAAACAAATGGAAAAAGAGAAATGTCCAACGAGGCGTTCTGGGGCAGCACAGACAGGTCTTCTCTGTGTTAGAGTTTTACTCCCTACAGGGTGTACTTTGAGGGTTTTGGACTCTGCAGACGGTTTACATGCATAAAAACCTTCATAACACACAAGGGGACGATGTGTATGAACATGCAGGCGTGGGATTGAAAAACCAGTCTCGCACAGCTGTTGGCAAGAAATCAAAAGGAAAACATTGACAAGTTGGGTCATATGTTTGGAGTGTTTGGATTTCCAATGGTGAGAAATTACCCNATTTTTAATCACATATAAATATTTGACCTGAGAACAGTGAGAAGCAATTTTTTTCACATGGTATTTTAGTATACCATTGAATAATGACTGAATACATAAGCTTACTTATGTATTCAGTCATTATTCAATGGTATACTAAAATACCATGTGAAAAAAATTGCTTCTCACTGTTCTCAGGTCAAATATTTATATGTGATTAAAAATGCGATTAATTGCGATTAATTAATTACAAAGCCTGTAATTAATTAGATAAAATTTTTTAATCGAGTCCCGGCCCTAATATATATATAAACAAAATAACACAATATAATAAAAACATTTGCAATAATAACATAATATGGTATGATCAATTAAAATTAAAAGATATTTTTCAAAATCAATATTGGTGGGGGCTCTTTTGCAAAGATAATCAATAACACCACCTGACAGTTGTTGCAGGTTATACAGCATATGTTACTTACACACATGTGCGATGGTCCCAAAAACGCCAAAATCTGCACTGTAAAAAAATATATACATTTGTTAGGCACTCTGAATAAGGGTTGACTGTGTAATAATCATGCCTTTGAATTGGTGTATGTCTCACCAGGTGAAGGCTGGGACAGTGGGAGGGGTGAGGTAGGAACAGGGGACTGCTGAATGCTGAAGTCCCAGGATACAATCCCAAGTTGACTGCATGATCCACTTACCTGTTTGCATCAACTGCAGGAGGTATTAAATGATGAATTAACATTACCTCAGCACTGCATAAGTGTGGTCGTCAGTCATATTGACAAAGAAGCATATTGTATATTATGCTGCGTTTAAAAGGACGGTATTTCGCTTGTCAGATTCAAATTTCGCGGGTGTGCCGCGTGAGGCAGTGATGTACCCATAGGGATGTAGCGCCAGGTTTATGCTGTGACGTAACGCCGCGTCGATGCTTGCGTAATGCGGAAGTGGGATCTAAACTGGGTTGGAAAAATGATAGACGCGACCCGGTTTAACCACGCTCTGGGTTTTTGAATGGTGCTGCGAGGGCTGGACGAGACTTGATATCTGCTACGAGGATCTGGAACGGGTATGGCGGCAGCATGACAACCTGAAATCACAGCTGACTGCAGGAGAGAGGAGAACCATTTTAAAGTTTGGCTGCAGCACGGTGATTGGCTGCTGGAGAATGAGGTGAATGTAATAGGTTAAAGAGAACGCCCGTGATGAGCTGATTATAAGCAGCTGCGGACTGAATGTATACCAGTCTTCCTGAAAGAACTTACGCTAAGCTTCATTTTATTCCTCTGCAGCTGTGCGCCCTCACAATACAGAACTGCTCTAGCTGTACGCCACCAATACATCACAAATTCATAGAAAGAGTAAGATGACCAACAGTCTAAACAAAGAAGATTCTTCACCTACTAAAAAACAAGATGTTAAACCACAACTATAACAACTAAACTAACGATTTTACAATTAGGCTGAAAAAGGCTTTAATTTTGAAATATTTAATTTTAATCCAATAGTGTCGGGATACTCCAAAGTCTTGTTGGTGTTAGATTTAAAGCTTACCTATTATGCTATATTTGAACTATATATATCTATATCTATAAAAAACATGTCTCTGAAGTGTTTTGCTCAAAATATCAAAAAGATCACCCATTGTAGCCATGCCTCATATACTCCTCTATTTCAGCTCTGTTACTAAAGTGCTGATTCTGGGTCAGTAGCTTCAAATGTGACCCGAGCTGCTGCTGGCCACGCCCCTTTGGAGCTGCTGCTGGCCACGCCCCTTTGGAGCGGGCAGGCAAGCTGTGAGCTGCAGAGAGAAGCAGATTCTCAGCTATAGGCTGCCGTGATTAAACGCCATATTATGTTCCAAACCACATCAAGGATTATTTCTGAAACAGTATGGAGCTCGAATACTTTTTCTCTTGCAGGTTTACCACAAGTTGAGTACCTTTTTATATCCTGCTTTTTACTCTCTCCAGTACAGGTTAGCTCTGAGTGTTAGCGATGACTGCTAATGTAAACAAAGACCATATTACTTCCAAAACACGTTGCGCATTGTTTCTGATAGCGACGTTTCTGATAGTGCCGTGGCGTAAAGCTAGCCCACATTTCCAATATTACGTCATATCGGCAGCAAATCTGGATCAGTTCCGTTGTTACCCCGTTTTTAGAGATTTGGGTACGGAGGAAAAGAGAGAGGGTTGTATTTTCTGACACTTTGTGAGTCTCCTTACACACCGGGGACACATATTTATGTATAAAAGACATCAAAAAGTGCATTTTGCATAATAGGAGACCTTTAATGTCCAGGGCTAGCTAGAAAACAAAAGCAACTAACACAAAACAAGGAACAATACGGGATGGAATGAGGACACAAAGCAAATCCACTAGGGAACAGAAGGAATTATCCAGGGAACGGACAGACAACAAACAGGGCAGAACCACAACAGGGAACGTACAGAGAACTCTGGGACAGACAGATATATTCACAGAGCTTATTGTCACAACAGGGCCCAGCCGTAGAAGGCAGGCAAAAACACAAGGCAGCACATGTTAGAAACACATGGATACATTCAGGGCGGGGCAGAAGAGTTCATACAAAATACAAACACACTTACCTATTTAAATGCTGCTGCTCTGTTTTTAGCCATGAATAAGTACTTATTTTTTCTTTATTTCTTTATTTCTAATGTGTGCTCGTTCTTTATATTTAACAGGCTACTTTATCATTGCTTGCCTTTTATCTGTTATGTCACTTCTGCTGTAACGCTGTAAATGTCCCAGCTGCGGGACTGATAAAGGAAGTATGATTCTGATTCAGATCATGACCCAGAGGATCTGTTTTACGACCTGTGTGAAAACAACATGTTAACATAACTTTCACTATACAAATGCAGTCAAAACTCCAACCTTTTTGTAAACTTCACCAAATGGTTTTTCTACCTTACCCTAAAGAAGATTTTTTTTGCTAAACATATTGAAAATGTAGTTTGTTGCTTAGTTTCATTCAGTTTCACATTAGAAGGTGCCGTTTGGCCTGACTGATGCATTTAGTTTCAGCAAAAACTGCCGGAAATTCGAAATGGGTGGATTAGAGGTCACGTTAACCGAATATTTTCCACCTATGACGGATTTTTTTTTAATAATGACTGACAAATCTGAAAGCAGTCCGTCATTTTGACAGATTAGAACAAACTCGGAACAGCGCCAAAGTTTCCCCGCAGCGAGGCTCCGATGTTATGCTGTGTTATGCATTCCCCCCAAAAAGGAAATTATACAGTTTTCAAACCTAACTTTGCCGAACAAATCATTGAAATGTCTGTGAGTTTTGGCTTTACGTGCTGTGCTGTGCGCGCTCCCGCGAGTTGCAGTGGGCATGCATAGCACGGCGTTTTTGGTCTTCACTAACTCTACAGGAAAATGTCTTTCGATGTATCTGCTAAATGCTCCACTTTGATCCCCAGATAGTCTTGTGTCTTCCTGACAGGACAATCTCTATGGGGGAGTGCTCCTCCTCCTGAAACATGAAAAGGTCAGGACGGTGTCAGTTGTAGAAAATGTCACTATGTCCTCTGAGAACAGCTAAATGAAATCTAATCAGCCAGTGGATACTGTGATGTAGAACAAGCTGAGAGAGCAGCTCTGTACTTTGTAGATATGGGGGAGGGACAGAACCAGGAGATTAATATGCATACATTAATATGTAAGCATAAAACAGAAGCGTAGGGAAGTCACATTTTTGCTTTGACCAATGTTTGGCAAGCTTTTTTTTTATTTAGACACCTCGGGTTCTTGGAAGGCTGATGCAGCACAAAAAGGATTCCTCATTTTCTGCTAGTAGAAATGTGACATATGTTTGGAATCGTGGAGTTTTTGTTCATTGCATTTCCTGTAGCCAGAAACCCATTTTGTCAAGGTAGGACGAACAGCAATCAGAATAGCAGCGAGCATCAGCAGCCTCACACCTCAGAGTAAGAGCTGGTCTGTGGAAAGGGCGTAGTATTAAATCAGCAGGTAATGGGGTTTGAGTGTGGGTCGTAAACTGGCCACCAGTCTAGACAGTCCATCAAGATGCAAACTGCTTCGTAAAAGGGCAAAGCTCAACCTAATTGAATGGTCAATTAAATGATCTGGGTTGAGGTTGATTTGTCAATTTAGCTTAGGAAGGTTTCTAACAGAGTGAAATGATCTGGAAGTGCCTATGTGATAGCCAGGATAAGGTACAGGAGTTGAACTGTTGTTTGAATGGTGATGGCACAGTGATGGATGTGTAGGCCTAACAGGTTATGCATGCGTATATTGCATGAAGTTGTATTTGTTTGAAATATGTGTATACAACCATATTTAATCAGGATTCATGTGAATCAATGTGTGGACAGGAGGGTGAGTGCGAGCAACTATTAAGTTTCACACCAAACTTGGTGAGGAAAAAAACATAACCCCATGAAGTTTTGCACTGAGGTTAAAGAATAGTGGTCAGGAAAATATATTGGATCAAAGGTGTGTTTTGCTGTTTGCTTAGAGCAGGAAGTGATTTAGCGCCAGGCGATGCA
Source organism: Notothenia coriiceps (assembly GCF_000735185.1). Taxonomy (NCBI): domain Eukaryota; kingdom Metazoa; phylum Chordata; class Actinopteri; order Perciformes; family Nototheniidae; genus Notothenia; species Notothenia coriiceps. The sequence continues at coordinate 118,951 of NW_011335525.1, read as the reverse complement.
CACTGAGCTGCAGCTCGGCTGACACTAGCACCACCTCTTTTCACTTCCAATCTCCTCCAGTGAACTCCTGCCCTGGAAGTGCCATGATCTCCCCTCCCTGTTTGCCATTGTTACCTTACACGTATCTCAGTTAGCTCCGGTCGCTGTGATCAGGGAGCGTCCCGTTTCCACCGGGCCTGGATCTGTCAACCTGCACAGTAGGGGGGGGGGGGTCCCTGCCGCACAAGATTACACCGTGTGTGCATAAATGGAGCTGTCACAGAGCACGGTACATGGCACACTCTGAATTACAGCGGTGCTTTTGATTCTTTTGAATCTTTATTTATATGAATATTTTTTCGAAATAAGTTTGCTTTGAATATATTACACTGAGGTTAACGCATAGTGGCACTCAAATCCCAGAAATAAAATAATGCAAGGGATCCTAAAATAATCAGTTTTTAGAGACGAAAATGAAGAAAAAGCGCTCACTTGCGTGATCACTATGTGAACTATATCATCATCCACAAGGTTAAAAATAAGTGTACACTGATGGAGCTTGGCTCAGTAGTTTGTCCACTGACAGGTTGGCGGTTCATGAGACACGTGTCAAAGTGTTTTGGACACTTGGCCGGTCCGAATGGCTCCCTGCAGACAAGCATCATGCATGGTAGCACGCTGGCTGACTTAGAGGCAAATTGAAAAGCGCTTTCCAGCCATTTACCATTTATTCCAGTTAGCTAAATATGAAGAGATTTTTTTTTTCTATAGAAAATGTCATTTGTGTCAATTTAAAGGTTATGGATGTAGGCAAGATTATCTTCAGTAACCTTGGAAAACATACATTTAAAACATTTTGCATTAAATACAATCAAACTACAAAGAAGTTGTTGAGGGCATGGCATGTGAACGATTATTAGTATCAGCCATCACTTTTGTTCCTTCCTTCATGATTGCAGTAGCAGAAGCCTTCAGGTACAATAAGTGACAAGAAGCTACACTTTCTTAGGATCCCAATGGAGGTGTGGGATACGTTTGACGGGTCATCACAGTCCTATCAACAATAGTATCAATAACAAATCCATCCATTGTCCCTGAATACCAGCCACAGACGTTACCTAGAATAAGACAAAAACATAGAGGCAGCAGGAAGAGAGGAAAAGGGGTTTAGGGAGGGAGTAATATAGTGATGGAGGGATGAAGAGAAGCATGAAGGAAGGTTTACAGTGATGTAGGGAGAAATGGATGAAACAGTTTGAAGGGATTGAGGGATTGAGGGTTGAAGTGTCGAAGGGATGTAGAGAGGGAGAGATGAAAGGTGGAAGGAATCTAGGGATTTAGGGATGATATGTTAAAGGAATGTTGGGAGGGAGAGATGTAGTGATGGAAGGGAAGAAGGAAAGAAGGGATTTAGGAATAAAGACACTATTTAATGTAGGATGGATGAATAAGGTCCAAGGGATGTAGGGATGAAGGGCTAAAAGGTGGATGAGATGTAGGGTTTTAGTGACGAAGGGTTGTAGAGAGGGAGAGGTATCAGGTGGAAGGGATCTAGGGGATTTAGGGATGATATCTTGAAGGAATGTAGGGAGGTGATTGGATGTACTGTAGGGAGCGAGGAAGGGATGGTGGGATGAAAGGAGGTTAGGAGGTGAGAATTTTTGTAGGGAGGAATGGGTGAATAGGGTGGAAGGGGATGAAGGAAGGGAGTTGAAGGGATGTAAGAAGGGAGATATTCTTGGATGAAGGGATGAAGGGAGGGATGAAGCTAGGTAGGGAGGAAAGAATAAAGGCGCAATTTGATGTAGGGAGGGAGGGATGAGGTCGAAGGGATGGGGATGAAGGGATGACAGGTGAGATCTACGGATTGAGGAATGAAGTGTCGAAGGGATGTAGGGAATAAGTGATGATTGGATGACAGGATTTATAGATGTGGGTAAAGATAAGGTGGGGAATGGATGAATGGAAGGGATATGAAGGATGCGAAATCGGAGAAAAGCAAGCCGGATGTGTAGTAGGTACAGGGGCGTGGCCAGGGGCGTGGCCCTGCTCCCGGACCTGCTCCCGGACCTAAGTGAACTAAATGACTGCATCAATTGACTCATTCAACATTTGAAAGAGTCAACAAAGTCATTAGAAATCAGTTAAGATTACATTATAAGCCCTAGTTTGAGCCTATGATGACTGTCAAGGGTTTTAAAAATAACAATACTTCAACAACTTTGGTGCTACTAGTAAACACATATCTTACTATTTGTACTGATTGCTGTTCCAGACTGATGGTAATAAGCCTGTCTGAGTCAGTAATTACCATAATGTCCCAATGTGCACGTAAGTGATGGTGGAGGACGTCTTTTTTAGCAAAATCATTTTTGAAAAGTGTTTTTCTGGTGTTGGTTTCTTATTTTCTTTACCTTAGACTGATTTTTCTTTCTCTTTGCATTTGTTTGGCTTCCACTTGCTCTGTGTTTTGACCTGAGGACCTGTAAGTAATCGCTGACAGGTGGGAAGAGGAGGACATGCACACTGTGAGCTCCTGAAGTCATGTATACACCAGCTGTCTTCGGCTTCAGCAAAATGTTTCAACACTGCTCTAGCCTGAGAGTTACAACACTCCTAAATCCTTTATTACTGAAAAATGTTTGAACATGCCTTATTTGCAACATTTGGCTGCTTTACATTGTTCAAGCCCTTGTGGCTGTTGTATTATTCCAGAAGTATAAAGAGTTGAGGAAGAGCCAGAAATACTTCCCTCTTGGCCTCCAAAGCTGTTTTACTTGGGTTTGTGTTAATATGCAAAATGTGCAAAGTTCCTTCCTCAAAGAGTCCATTCATTCTTTAGTGCTCTGTTATATAATCTTGAGAGTCCATATGAGACCGTGCCAATTGTGGGGAGGGAGAATATTTGCCAATCATAGATACACCCTTTTAATTAGGTTGAATGCTCAAATTAATACAGTTGGACAGTTGGTTGTTTTGGGGGATTTGGGTGTGTTTGTAAATGTTCTCAAATCACTCAGCAACAAGAGATGTACTGTATCTCTACTTGCAGTTGTGGTTGCTAAGAGCAGTTTCTCCCTGAAGAAATATTGATTTAAAGGGGACCTATCATGCAAAATGCACTTTTTGATGTATTTTCTCTCTCTTTTCCTCCATACCCACATCTCTAAAAAAGAAAAGAAAAAGGGGGGTGCTAACAAGCAGACCGGCACACGTGACCCGTCCCAACCTATCGTCTGACCTACACGTCCTAACCTATATTCTCCGGCACACGTCCCAACCTACCGTCTCCGTAATAGAGATGGCAAATCCGGATCCTTTTACGGACTACGGTTACGGCTCTGAGTTTGCACGAGTCTGCAGGAAGTGAAGGAAGTTCCCTTGATTCAGTGAGTCAGGATTTGCGAATCTAAGTCTGCTGTTGACTCATGCATGATGAGTCTGCCTGGTTCTCTGGATCTGCTACGGTTACGGCTCTGAGTCTGCACGAGTCTGCAGGAAGTTTCACTGATCCGCGTCCCCTGAGCCAAAAGATAACTTCTGGAAGCTATCCTGCTTGCTAAAGGGTAGGCATATGGACTGGGGTAT
>NW_011335525.1:102535-113529 GCF_000735185.1 Notothenia coriiceps | reverse complement strand
TCAATATCAAGCCACGATTATTGTTTTTATTTTAAATTGTATAATGTCGGACTGTTCTTGCCGTCCGCGAGGAAAAAAAATGGGGCTCAGAGCCTCAGTATACTGAAATCTGTATTTTTTAAAATCTTTATTTCCTTCTAATTTGTTATTCTTTACATTGCTTTTAAAATCGTCCAGTGTGACACGAAAAAAATGGGAAAATCGTGTTGGTGAACACGAATCAACAGATTAATTTCGTGACTATTTAACACGAAATGCGTTGAGACTGGGTTGAAGCATTATGATGGAAATGAAATGATGCCCTGTTATTGTTGTCTTTTTTTAAGTTCCTTTGTTTATAACATAAAGATATGGCTAAACTGAAGATAGTGAAGTATAACCTACAATATACAGTAAAGTTAAAATGACAAGAGATGTAGTGGACTAGAAGTATTGGGTTGCATAAAATAGAAATACTCATGTACAAGTAGGCCTACCTTTTATTTTCACTCAGTACATAACTTGAGTAAATGTACTTAATCTGTTTATTTTTCTCTCTAAAATATTGTGAAATGTTAACATTATTTGGTTTTTGCCTCTTCCTGCACTGTATATATATGTTTTTCTTTATGTGGTGTGTTTTTAATTGTGCACATATACAAAAGCACTCCACCACTTTTATATATGTAGTAAATACTTTCTAAAATAACTTGTATACAAATTGAGGGACAAAGTCAGTTGTATTTTTGACACAACCAAAGCTCAGGACTCACCAGCTCCTCGAAGTCTTCATCTGTTTGGACATCACTCGCCTCCAGAGACATCTTAGCACTTGCACCAAACATAGCTGGTAAACAAACACTTACGTTAAATTGCCAAACTTAAAAGACTTTCTCCGTGTCTACGTTAATCCTCTCATTTTTTCAGAGTCAAAAAGGCTAACTTCAGGTTGCCTCTGCTGCTAACGTTAGTAGTAAAAACATGGGGCAACAAAAGAGACGTCAACTACAACTCGGATATTGGTCCACATTGACATTGTTGTTTCTCCTCGTAATGAAACAGTGATGCTGTGATAATCACTGTTGACCATATCTTCATTAAATCCGTTAAAATGTTGCTTTGTTTCCATGTAGAGGCTTCTGTTTTCACATCAGTGTTGCAGCTTGAGTCGTCTAGCAACCAGGGGCAGCTGTTAATGAGCTGCGTCAAATCATATAGAAAAAGTCATGGCTATACCGGAAACTATGTTAGTGTGCCTTCAAAATAAGAACACGAACAGGATAAAAGATGGTAAACTTCTGTCAAATTGTATTAAGTGGGGTGTTTTTATGATTAAATATATTGGAACAATTATATTTGTTATCAAATAGGCCAAATTAGTGTCGTATTTCTAAGGAAAATGCAACATGTTTTTAATAAGAGTCTTATTTTGAAAATTCAAATCGGTTGTACATTTGTAGCTTTGTTTAGCTTGACAGAGATAATAACTGAAACCAGCCCAGGGCTGAATGTCAAAAGTTTTGCAATCCCTCCTTGCTCCCTCCTACATTTCTTAACGTTGCCCATGGAGGTGCTAAAAGGCGGGACATGTCATGTGTTCCTCCAGTAGCAGGAGAGAATGAGCCAAGGAATAAAAAAGAGATAGTGAAGGCTGAAGGAGACTTTTGAGACTGATCCACTGTTCCCTTCTGAGCGTGTCAACCTATGGTGTCAACATAGGCGTTATTTGCGCTCGGGACGCTGGGGACATGTCCCACCACTTTTTTAAATGGCCAATTTTGTCCCCACAAAACTAGTAAGCAGACTGCAATGCAATATTAAAGAACGTCCCTGCCATAAAGTCCAGTTCTACCAAAAGCACTTCACACATGTCCTAACACTTCCCCTTGTGGTTTTACTACATTAATAACATCAGTTGTCTGCATTGCATTTGCTTAATTTTTGTGAATATTCTTTAAGCAACGTTTTATTTTTTAAATTGTGTTTTATGGCCAGACAGATTTTTTTTTAGATTTACAGCCAAAGACATTCTACCAGGCTGGGGATTCGAACCCACGTCTCACAAACTAGATATGGACAGCCTGCAATAACACTGAGCTATACAGCAGATTGAGCAGGTAGGTTTGATTTGAAGTGACTGATCACATCCCCTTTAGGCTGGCAAACACACAAAATCTCTCAAAACATGAAAACTCACAAATATAATAAAGAAAATCAAAAAATGTATGTTTTTTTCTGAAAGGAGCAAACAGAAATCTTTGTCCCCATTTAAAAAACTAAATTGTAATTAGATTTATTTATTTTTTGACATTTTTTAATTCAATATGTTTTCAAGTTCATTATGATAAAAATATATCGTTTTTTGTTTTATTTCATTTATTTATGTATTTTTGATATTATTATTTTATTTGATAATTGTAATTATTATTCTTTTGATCATTTGAATTTCTTTGGAGCCATTTAGTGTCAGGAAAACTTTTTTTCGTATTACATTTCTATAAAGTTTTTATGATTGTATTATTATTATTATCTTATTTTTCGTATTTTAATTTTTTTTCTTTTTTTTGGGGGGGCATTTTTTTTCATGTCCCTCGGAGGTGTGGGGTGGGGGGCGTTTACCTAAGAGTACTCTGTACTATGTACGCCATTGACCGCCCAGTGTAAGTCTAAATATATTATAAAACCTTCCTGAAATGCTGCATCTTATTTGGCTTATTGCAAAGATGTGTGTTTCCAGCAAGCATTCATTATGCAACCAAACAGTATTTGCTTTTGAGTAGTCTTTTTTGTTTGTATGCTTTTCTTACTCTTTGCTTCTTACTACACATTCACATTTCTCCTTTTTCTTCTCCTACCTGTCTGCAACTTTATTGTGAATCTTAAATCTTATTATTCCCTTGTAACCTGTAATGTATATGATACATTTGTCTTATGTCCATATCCAGCAGTATAACACAACTGATAAGTAAATATGAAAGAATGATTTACACAAGTTAAAATCTTCTATACTCTTGAGTATGTCATGAATAAACATGCCATGCCATCGGTTGACAAACAGCCCAGCCTTTTGGCATAATGTAGGAGCTCCCTCTTTAATGTACTAACATATAAAGACAGAGAAGGAAAAGCGGGCAGCTGATTCACCAGAAAAGAAATCAGCACAGATAAGATCTGCATGCTGGATAAATTGCTGATGAACAGAAATGTGAACTTTTTCCACTTTCTAAATGTAAACTGCCGATCTCTTCTTTTACATTGTTCTTCACTTTCCTCTCCTCTCAAATTCTGCTGAGTGTTCACCAACCTCCTGTTATTGTATCATATTCTCATGCACAGTGTTTATACAGGTGGTGGCCCCCCCGAGAGCTACACAGCCAGGCAGTCCAGCATACTTTTGTTCAGGGCAAACAAACTCAATGCAGATCTCATTTTACAACCACATTGTCAGTTTTCTTAGAATATAATTTAAGAAGTTCAAGAATGTGAGCCCGAGAAGTCGACAAGACTGCTTTCTGTTTGTGAGGAACAACCCGACACACTTAATGCTGTAGCTGTGGATCTTTCTATGTATTTGTAAAAACAATGATACAAAAAGATATACTGTATTGCAATCTTTACATTGAATATGGATGAAGTATATGTATACCTGTTCAAATAAAAATATAATAAAATACAATATGTGCAGTCACAATGTGCAATGTGCAGAATGCGGAGGGTTGTGTAGGACTGACAGCTATATCGCATTTATATTGTAAAAGTAATAATGCACATGTTAAAGAAAGTATTGCACATATGCAATGTCATAAAATGTAACACATGTTGTGGATATTATTGCTCTGGGTCTTATGTAACAGCTACACCCAGCATCTATACAGAGGACAGCCTGTGTGTGTGTGTGTGTGTGTGTGTGTGTGTGTGTGTGTGTGTGTGTGTGTGTGTGTGTGTGTGTGTGTGTGTGTGTGTGCGATGTGGGTGTGTGTGTATTGTGTGTGAAGTGTGTTAGGTGTTGCACAGCAAAGACTGCCACCTAGTGAGGGGAAAACTACACTGCATGTTATCTGAAGGTCAGACAACCTGAAAGGCCTCACAATGCAGCAGTTTATGGGATATTTATTGATCCTAAAAATAGCCAACAATTTTGGTAATTAAAATGCACATTTTTATTTTAAATGCTGATGCAAAATCAAATATTATAAAACATGTTTTAAAAGACTTAATTTGAGATATTCCGAAAAAAGTCAGAAATTTGAGATTTTCAGAAAATAGTCAAAATGTTGAGATTTTCAGAAAAAATCTGACATTTTAGATTTTCAGAAAAAAGTCACAATGTTGATATTTTCAGAAAAAGTTAGACATTTCAGATTTTCTGAGAACAGTCAAAATGTTGAGATTTTCCGAAAAAAGTCAGACATTTTAGATATTCCGAAGAATAAGTCAGAATTCTTAAAAAAAAATTGTCACATTTTGATCTCAGGATTACGACTTTTTTATCAGTATTCTGAAATGTTCATAACAAGTCAGAAATTTAGATTTTCAGAAAAAAGTCTTACTTTTGAGATTTTCCGAATAAAGTAGATTCAAGAATGTTTGCTGTTTTAGTATATTTAAAAAAAGTCAATATTAAAAAACGATCATTTGCCACAAACAGTGAACATAATGACTCTTTTGACAGTTTTTCTGTTCTAATTCTACTATTTCAGAAGTTAAAAAATTGAAATAATGTAAAACGATTAATTATTCTTCACAAATGTTATACAAATATCAATGTCGCAAAAAGTAAAAAAAAAAAGCGTGCGTTGACGCTTGGCGGTGGGCGTGTCTCAAGCTTGGGGAGTCAACGCGAGCAACGCGACCAACAACCAATCACATGAATCTCCCGCCCCCGACATACAAAGCAAAATGCTAGCATTCCATGCTACCTATATATATATATATACTGTCTATGCCTGCTAGCTTTCCATTCAATGTTTAAACGAGGTACACTTGATATAAACTCCCCAAACAGGCGAAAACCTACCAGTTTCACCTACTATCTCTGCCACCTCCCTCCATGCCTGGCTCCTCCGGTTTGTATCCCGGTAGATGAACAGAGACTGATCATACAGCACCGGGTGATTCACTACTCGCAGCATACACGTGTTTTGATTGGCGAGCAGTTGTACTGGCAGATTTTCATAAACGGGATTTGATTGGCTGACGCTTCCGTCGAAGCTTCAAAAGTTGAACACGCGAGCAACGCGAGCAACGCTCCCCACAATGCAGTTCGGCGAAGCGTGACGTCGCTCCATTCAAAGTGAATGGGCAGAAGCGTTGAAGCCGTTACGGCCCGTCCACACAGCGACGTGCATTGACGCTTCACCATTCACTTTGAAGGGGGGGTGACGTCACTTTTAGCCGAACTGCATCGTGGGAAGCGACGTGGAGCGTTGCTGGCGTGGCTCGCTGCAAAAGTTGAGCAATGTTCAACTTTTGACGCCTCGGCAGAAGCGNCTCCCAAAACACGCCGCGCATTGTTTTTGATACAGCACATAGCTTGACATGTTCTTTCTTAAGTGTTTACCGCCATAATACATATAATGGCACTGTTCTAGCGGTAAACACTTAAGAAAGAACATGTCAAGCTATGTGCTGTATCAAAAACAATGCGCGGCGTGTTTTGGGAGTAGCAGGGGAAAGCTGCGTGACGCTACAAAGGGGCGTGGCTAGCAGCGGACGTTCAATTTAAAGCAGAATCAGCCTGTTTGGAACAGGGCTGCAATAGAGGGGTATGAGCAGTATGAGGCATGGCTACAATGGGTGATCTGTTTGGTAATTTAAGCAAAAGACTAAACAGACATGTTTTGTATAGGTATGGCCCTACAATATAGTTTTCAAATATAGCATGATAGGTCCACTTTAAGATTTGTTTGCCTAAAACTCAGTTTCCAACTATTTGAATAGCTGCATCATTTTTAAGTTGCAATTCTTCTCTTGCTATCTTTCAGGCTCTGTCACAGGAATGAATGTCATCTACAAAACTCTGATGTGATTTGTTATCCTACTAGAAAAAACATCTTACTGCTCAATATTGCTTAACACATTTCTTCTAGCACAAGCCTCCAGACCAATATAACATAACGGTGGTGATCATCATGAAGTTTTTCGGGAACGTGACACAAAGACTTGGACTCAAATGCAAGGACTGACTCGAGACAACGTTAAAAAAAATTAAATTCTTAAACTAGAAAACAACAAGAAATCTCGAACAGAGGCAAAACGTGCAACAACCTAATACCAAACTTGAGTTTTTTGCATAAAAATCACTGGCTCTTTTGGCATAACATGGATGAAGACGAATTGACACAAGAAAAAGGGAGACGAGGACTATATACAAAAAAGGTGTTCGGGAAACAGATGGCTGACTATCTCACTGGGGGGAAAAACACAAAAACATAATGCAGTAAGTCAAGGGCTTTGAAACGAGAAGGAAAGGTAAGTACAAAATAAAACAGGAAGTACAATGACAAGACATGACTACAACTTGAAACTGGAACAACAACACATGACCAAACATAAAAAACATGGACTATACCCTAAACATGAACATACTGTATAACATAAACCTGATAAATAACAAACTAAACATGACACGAGTAAACAGAAACTGGCAAGTGAACAGACTTTACAGAAGTCCATTGTTATTGCATCAGAAACGGCAGCGTATATTATATTTATCCTAGACTGCACAAACACATCAAAGTCATCTTTAGAGATCAATATATCTAGCTGTTCCTTTAAACTAAAAACACTTGCTCCTGTTTACATATTTTATTTTGTATTAATGTGTTTATTGTAAGGAATCGATACAAAAGACAGAAATGCACCAATTATAATTTTCTTGGACATTTATTATTTGTTCAGACGTCTGAGATTCAGGTTATCTTTCTTCTTATAGACTATGATTGACAGCATACACATACATTTGTGTTTTTCTTTCCAATTGAAATGTCTCCATAACCCCACATAGTCACAGGACATTCTCTCACTCTAACACTCTCAAAATAAAGGAATCCCAAGTAATTGGACACATGTAATCCAACTGAAAATGAACTGCAGATTATTCAACTTTAACATGTTTTATTTTCCCAGAAGAAAAAGGTGCATATTGGTAAATCAGTGCATCTCTAGCTCCATTCCCTGATATGATTCTGTGCTTTATCTTTTATCTAAAGACTTTTACCATGCGTCTCTGTACACCAGTCACAGATTAAAGGTGGGAGTCCAGACAATCATTTTCCTCCTCTCCAGAGCATTTTGGGATTTATGTGTGTTTTGCTTTAATCCTCCAGGAGAAGAAATAATGAGTCCCTCTGCTCTACAAAGCAAATTATCCTGGTTTTAATATAAAAACCCTGCGGTGTACTCTAAACAAACCACATTTGCATTAACTTTATCAGATTGTATTATGTATGCCTTTTTTCTACAGAATAGCACTAAATAGTACTATCGTCCAAAATGTTACTCGTGATGAATCAGTCTGTGTTGAATTGATCCATGTTTGGAGGGAAAACCCAATGCAATTACACACTAAGGCCATTTCACCATGGCTGACTGGGTCTACGCTGTGAACATCTGCAAATACACACCCTTTGATGCCACTAGGTTAATGACCGGCGCTCCAAATATAACCCAGTTGGAGTGTAATAAAATGCATACCACACACGGCTTACCACACAGAGCAGAGAAATGTCTTTGCTTCCAAAATAAAAACTTGAATCTATGATGTCAACCAATCAAATTAGATTATAACACCAACAGTGTACAGTCTTCTCGCTAAACAGTTATTCTATTCCAGTGGTCGCCAACCAGTCGATCGCGATCGACCGGTCGATCGCGAGTGTGTTGCGGGTAGATCGCGGACCGTTAAAGAAAAAAGTAACAAAAGAAAGAAAAATTAAATTTAAATCATAATGTTTGAAAAATACGTTTTTAGATGTAAACCTATCATCCACCACCCCGTTAGCAGGTGCCACTTGATTGACGTATATTTGAGACACCTCAATAATATAATACATTAACCGTGCTTTACGTGAACCTCATCATGACACAAGAGACAACTGCAGCACTGTAATTTCCCGTGTTCACTGAACGCAACAGAGGCAAGACACCACACCAATCAGAGAGTTGCATGGAAATACACGTGTGCTTGTGTCATTCAAGCTCGGCTCTGTGTGTGTGTGGCAATAGCGCATTTAGTGTGATAGAGAGAGGGAGAGAGGGAGGGAGAGAGAGGGACCGGTGCTAGCGGGGACCGTGATGTTAGCATCTGGTTAGCTAGCTGCACTAACGGACATAAGGAGCTGTTTCCACAACAAGCTGGAGGAGAGTCCTCTCCTGTCAGACTGAGGGGCTCAGGTGAGCTAAAGGACTTTCCGAGTGTTTAGAACGGTTTTGTCACAAATTATTCAAAAGATTATTTCCGTGGCACACCTTCATATGATCCTTATAGTTATACAAACAATAAGAGAATAAATGAAAAACAGGTATGAAATAGCCTACTATACAATATGTCAGTAAAACAAGAATACAGTTTAAAGGGGAGTGATTTGTAAAATATCCATAAAGAAAAAGAAAATCTGTTTAGAGTTCTGTTTCATATGGGTGCTGAGAGAGGTATCCATAGATCTCTTCATGCTGCTCTCAAAGTGCACCAGATTGATGCTTTCAACTTCAATATTTGAAAAAAATCTTCCCGGGGAAGCATCCCCCCGGACCCCCCTAGAGGAGGTGAGGACCCCCCTAGAGGAGGTGTGGTCCGCTCCCCAATAGCACTTTACCCCTGCCTATATGCCGTGAGCTGATTATGGAGCCTTCATTGTAACAGTAATTCAGATGCAATTAGCCAATATAAAAGGCCTCAAATTGGAAGCATTGTCTGGGCCGTCTTTTTCACTCAATTCTGCAATAGGTAGATCTCGCCTTTCACCTAGGCCGAGGTCGGTGATCTTGGGCTTAAAAAGGTTGGTGACCACTGTTCTATTCTTTTCACACATGTAATAATAAGGATAACCGTTGCACAATAGCATAATTGATACAGTCAAGCACTGGACAGCAATTTATACATACAGTAGCTCTAAATAGTTAACAACAAAAACAAATACTCACAGATGGCGCAGGGGCGGTACCTTTACTTGTGAGCCGGTTGCAATAACCCAAATAGTATTTTGCATACTTTGGCAATATTTCCCATGTATGAGGGGCTACAACTTTTCCATTTCATGTGGGGTTATTTTGTGTTGAATTTCATTTTCTGTCACGTCCTTTATCCACTGCTACAAAGTGGAGATAACAAAGAATTCAAGGTGACAGGAGACAATTGAAGTGGAAAAAAGGGATGAGATGGAAGAAGAGTTCAATCAGTACTTCATTCGGAGCAAACAAATATTTTAATTGACATTTGATCAAAAACATAACAAATACGATTTAGCGTTTGTTATTCAGACCCAAAGCATTATATAATTCAAGGGAGGGGTTGGAAGCTATAAATAAAATAGGAAAGGGTTTGTTCATTCTAGACATGATGGGGATGGTGATGTTGAGATGTGGACTTCTGATGAGCTTAACATGGGCATGTCATTGAGCCAATAGTGAAGACTAAAGCATAAATATATTGTTCCTGATTTAGTTCTAGTGTCTTCTATAGGTTTTAGTGCATGTAAATGGCCTGCAAAGGCTAAAATCCCTGTGTCCCTCCAGAGGGAGTTTCTCTCAAACAAATGACAATTCCTGATAGTGACATCACTATGTAACAATTGCACTTGTATTAGCTACCTCTCCAACACGTTGTGTATGATGGGCTAAGGGGCGGGACATGTCTACGTAGTTGACCAATCACAACAGAGCCGGCCACCTAGCCAATCAGAGCAGACTGGGCTCTGGTTTCAGACAGAGGGTGAAAAGAGGTGCTGCAGCACAGGCAGTATGAGAAAAATAAAAAATAGTTGGAAAAGAATGAGTTTATAGTTCGGTGTGAATAACAAAAATGAAGCCGACACTCAAAACCACACGAGTCCTACTCAAACCCAAACCACAAAGCGACACATAGCGATTTGTTCCTTTGTTGTGGAGGTGCTTCGAGTCGTGCTAAAGTGTTCAGGCCTGGTTAGTCTCGTGACACGAGTGTCCCTCCCACGCCCCGACCTCGATAACCTCGACATTGCTTCGGCCAATCTTCCGTCTTCCCGGCAAAGAGTTAGAAGCTCCCTTTGACCGAAGGTTCGGGTTATAAAAGTTCCTACGATGCAGTAGCCTCACGGCCGGCTTCCTGAAAAGGTTAGAGGTCGTATCCGATGAAAACTTAAGGTGGCTCCGGCGCAGGAAACCAAACCCCCACTTAAACGCTCCGACGTGTACCATTGAAGCGCAGGAAGTTTTAGGGGAGTTACGAAACGCGTGCCTGGTTTAAAAGGGGTTTAGACACCGCCTTTTTACATTCCGGCCGCCGAGACCTGCGTGTGGACGTCTGTGAACATTTTAGAGGTACGTAGGTTTAGGCTAGAGAAAGAGTCAAAGAGAGTCAGTAAGCAGAACAAGACCGAGAAACTCCGAGGTTCCCAAGTGAACTTTGATTGAGGTCCCTGGGTAAGGTCAGGTAATAACGACTGTTCAACTTTTATCTCACGAAACTGTAGGAGTGTAGTCTCTGGGAGTACCTTCTACATAATATTTCCAAACTGTCCTGTAGTCAATGTTCTTTAAGTCAGTCAATCCTACCAGTGTTCTGATGGTACCTGATTTTTGTAGTCAGACACATAAGTACGTAGCAGTGGACCATCTATCGTAAACACCAAGGAGTAAAAGGTCTAAAGCCCTCATTGCAATCTTTGACCTAATTGAATTAGTACTTATGTTTTTTTCCATTGACATAAGGGAATGTCTAATGTAATTTCCCAAGTATAAGACGAGTAAGTAAAAAGTCCATAGTATAGTCATAAATCTCGGAGCATGACCCCTTACAGAGGTACGAAATTAACTAG
>NW_011335525.1:92292-102490 GCF_000735185.1 Notothenia coriiceps | reverse complement strand
GCTGACAAGAACGGCAGGCGCTCCTTTTATTTACCCCCGAGTTCTTGGAGTCTTATGACTTTAGACATAAATTTTTTAGAAATAAGGACAGATTAAACAATAAGAAATTGTAACGAACAACTTTTGAGCAGGTCACAACTGTGCTTTTTTTACCCTTTTAGCACACCAATCTTGTGCTTTAAGTTATCTAATTAAAGCACTGACTAAATTGTGCTTTAACGCACTCTGACCCACTTCGTAATACTACCTTTACTTTACTACGGGACAATAACAACAGAAAAAAATTCACAGGAAACAAATATTGTATTTCTATACCTGATTTGACTTCTATACTTCTATTCGGATGTTATATGTCATTCCAATTTTCTGTCTTCTCTCTACATCACCGATCTTCATAACACAACGTATGTATTACCCTTATAAGTACATGTTCATCCGGATGCGAAAATAAAAGTGAGTCATGTATGAACTCATTTACATGATTAGACAAATAAAAAGGCAGGAAGTGGCGGGTGGTGGAGTGTGAGAGCCACCTTCACCAATTGTTAATAAACACAAAAACCGAAGAAGGACGTGACATATATATACAAAAAGAAATACACCACACAAAAAATTCAACACGGTGTATATGTTCTGGAGGTGGTGAATATATATACATCATTTATGAAAGAAAAATTTTTTATTGACACATATTTTAACTCCCTGTTTCAGCAACATAAAACTGTGTTCGGTTTTCGAGTCTGAGTGGTCGAGAGCTTCAGAAGTAGACACAACCTGGTAGTGAGCGGAGGTCTCTGTAGAAATCGTGAACGTGGGTTTGTATCGACATTTGCGTTTGTAATGCAATTTAACGGTTTGAATTTTCTGAAAGAGGCACAGATGGACATTAGGAGAGTAAACAAAGTCTCAGTTTTTTCCGATTAAGTCCAACGGAACGACGATCGATTGCAAATCGAGCGAGTCTTTTGTACCGTTGTTTCTCTGCAGTTGATGTTGAGCTATAACCAGGTGTAACCTGTAACAAACAAAAGGAGCCATTACTTTGTCACTACGACACTATTAGTGACAACTGGTCGATAGAGTATTTAGGCAATTTTTTACAACGAAACAAGGTACATCTCGAAGACAAAAGTGTAGTCACACGTCGAAACTCAGCAGATCGTTGGTCCCGTTCGACAATTACTCCGACGTGCAGTTAGTATATTTTCAGTACAATTTAAAATAAAAACAATAATCGTGGCTTGATATTGAGTAAGAAAATGTTTTTATGAACCACACAGCTTCCGGTCTTCCAAGACCCGACCGGAGTCACCGGACAAAAAGACGTGGTGCAGGTACGAAACATACTACCAATAGAAATACATTGCTTTTAAAATCGTTCTGTGTGACACGAAAACAAGTGGAAAATCGTGTTGGTGAAAACGAATCAATAGATTAAATGTATTTCGTGACTATAACTGGAAATGCCGTGAGACTGGGTTGAATGCTTTCTATTAAAATATGAAACCACTAAACAGCATTTCAAATAACTTTAATAAGCTCCACCTCGACCAACTACAATAGAGAAATGCTGATTAGTGATTATGAATGCATCAGCAAAACTAATACAATGTATAATAGTAAAACACATACTCGGTAGCTATGTGATTACTTTTACTTTGTACATTTGGCTAATACATACTTACACACTTTGACTCTGAATATTTTAACAGTGTGTTGAGTAAAGGATCTGAATACTTCTTCCTTCTTCCAGGTTGAAGATGGCTTTTCTTTCTCTGCTGATTTTTTGGAAAAGGTAAAGAAATGAATAATATGCATTTCATTGAGTTTGGTGAGTACACTTCGTCTGATTTCACACCCTTTATTTGTTCACAATCAGAAAACAAGAAGAAAGAGATCTTCTAGCAAGCCTCCTCCGTCTCCAAGTAAGACTTTGGGATTTTTTGCAGGCACTGTTACAAATCTACTTTCCAAATGCCATGATTGTTAATATGCATAACGTGTATTTGAGTAGGGTCTCCATACCTCTCCAGTATGAATGTAAACCCCAGGAGAGCAGCGGTGGCGGCCTGGCGGCTGCCGAGGGCCTCACTGGGGGACACCAGGGGGGACACCAGGGGAGACACACCTGGGGACGGTGGCTCAGCTCGCATCACATCCCTCAGCAACGGCCACGGTAGGCCACACACACACACACACACACACACACACACACACACACACACACACACACACACACACACACACACACACACACACACACACACACACACACACACACACACACACACACACACAACTAATCTCCACACAGACCTAGTGTCAGGAGGGAAGGTTCAGAGGCTCACATGGAAAGAGAGGAAGCATAACAGAATTAGAGACTTTTCAAGTAGTTTGTTCAGCTGGTTTTCTGCCTTTGTTGTCATTTTCCTTCTCAGAATTCATTCTTTTTTTTTTAAACCTAGGATAAGCAACTCTGCAAGTGCTATAACAATATTCCCTTTGGACAGATACATGTGTGATTTCAGTAGAATATCAGTTCTGTAATCTTAAAGCTGTTATTCTCTTTTTCTCAGCACCTAGGGGCAAAATAACTCCAAGACCTAAAAAAACATTGTGTCTAACATATTTACAGTTGACAGAGTTTTGTCCTACATTTAGCAAAACACAGTTGCCAGTTTATTAGGAACATGTAGCTTAAACTGATGTAGGCTAATGCAACAGTCCTGCATATCGTGAGGGACAATGTTTTAGAAAGGGGTTCAATTAACTGTATGATCATTCTGAAAGTGTGTGCCTGCTGCTGAAAATATTTATTTTGTTGGACAATAAATGTAATTTCTTTATCTGCCTAAAACCAATTTATGCCACTGGACTTAAAAAAGAGAGCTCAAACAAAATAAAAAACACCTTAGAGCAGTTGCAGATTCCCTGTTCTCTTAACTATTATTCTTATATCATATCTGTACCTTATTGCATTGTGCATACCTCACATGAGTCTTTTTATAACAGTATGACTGCTTCAGTTAAATGCATGAGTCAGGTGGAGCATTGTCTTGTCTAAAGAAATATCTGAACCTCTCTCTGTCTTTCCTCCTCAGATGTGTCGCAGACGCTGAGATCTGAGTATGATGCCACACCAGAGCTACTCAGACAGACCTTGAGCATGAAGAAAAACAAAAATCTCCTCTCTGGATCCAACGGTGAGGGAATGCGTAGGTAGAGGAAAGCAGAGAAAGAACAAAGAAGTGACGGGCAATGTTGAAAGACACATTCTGTTCTAAAGAGAGGAATTATCTGAGGAAGGGAGAACATATACAAACACATGCTAGGATGTGAGGTTTACTTTATGATGTGTCATCCACCAGGTGTTACATAACTGTATTTCTCTTTGTGTGTTGCAGGCATCACCCACAGCACAGGTGACTACAGAGACAAGGAGGACATGTACGATGAGATTATTCGCCTCAAGAAGGTAAAAATTACCAAAGGAATGTTGTCTATGCAGTTTGCTGGTGATTCAGGGAAAAACAGTCAAAGTGAATTGGGAGATTTTTCTTCTGCAGGAGAGTGTAGCATGTCTCTGGTCTGCTGAAATGTCCTTCAGCTCCAGTGTGCTGTAATATAGCTGCAGCAGGGGGACATTCACAAAATGATTGCATGGCTTATAAGGCCGCTAAACCTGTGTAAATAATACAAGAAAAAAGCCTGCGTTGCCTAGCAAAGCTACAAAGTCTCAAAGCTCCTGTGCAATTTAGACCTTATATTAGATAACATGCACACATATGGCTCAAAGTTTGTCCCTTTCTGTGCAAATAAACCTCATGGTAGCTGGCACTAACGCAGCAGTAAAAGATAATACATTATATACTTGAAACACACAGTTACTGGGAAATTATTATCATCCTTAAATTGCTAGTTACTAAAGCGCATTTATAGGCGGCGTCTACTCAAACCTATGCGATGACCGTTGTGTCATGAAAATAAATAAAGCTCCATTTCATGTCCGTTTAAAATACACAGGAAAAAAAAAAGAGGGGCAACCAATAAACCCATTATTTCTTTCCTTTTATCTTGTTTTCAAATCCGTGCCTTAGGTCTTTCTCGCTCCTTTCTCTTTACTCTCATCTCCGTTTCTTTTCGGAATGTGAGCTGGAATTGGCACTTTGGAAAGCCCTTCCTGTCAACACCTCCTGACTCTCAGCCCTCACAACTGATGCGTTGTCCTCAAGTGCACTTGTAGTTGGCCACATGGTTAATTGCAATCAGACGAAAAAAAGGGCAAATTGCACTCAGCTGCAGAACTTTACAGGCTTGTTTGCGCTGTGTTATCATTACTGCAATCCATTTTATTTATTGAATTTCTCCCACAGTTTTTATTCCTCTGCAGGAGACAGATTACATTTTTAATTCAGATTTTTCACCTCAGGATTTTCTTTTTAGTATATGATGCTTACATGTGATTGATCACTATTTCTCTGCAGACTCTCCAGGCTCACAAGTCTGACAACCAGAAAATGAAAGCCAAACTGCGCCGCCTGGAGGAAGATAACGCCAAAAGAGAGAAACAGATAGAAGAACTGTTGGATCCCACTAAAGTATGATCACTAAATGAACCTTTCTTTCATATTCAACTTGAAAAACAAATGAATTTTAAACATGTTTTTTTCTAAAGGGATCTGATTACACTCGAAGTTTGGTGGATAAGAAAAAAGAAGGGAGTGTGGTGAGTATGTCCACCTGTATTTTTAGGCTTTATGTAACACAAATGTTCTTAACTTGATCCTATCCCTAAAGGTTATCAATGGGCTGAAACAGAGAATCCTGAAGCTGGAGCAGCAGTGCCGAGAGAAAGAAAATGCCCTGAGGTAAAACAACTCTCCCATCTTTGCGTAATATATTAGTTTTATGTGTAAAGCTACGTAATGTTCAGGTTGTTTGCTTTACCCCCCCCAGTAAACTACAAAGTGAGCTGAGGACCACCAACCTGGAGGAGCTGAAGATCACAGTGGAAACATACTTTGACGAGGTAACATCTGGGCCTACATCCAAAATGTCTGCTTTTTGTTAATTTTCCACCTGAATACTGAAGTAAAAATGTCCTTTCCTGACCACCGAAGAACGAAAGAGAAGAAAACTCGTACACCTACAATTATGTTTGAATTTAAAGAAGACGGCTGTGTGTTTTTGTTTCTGTAATAAGCTATTTATTACTCATGTTCACTTTGGTTCTGGGTCATGGTCATGTTGTTTAAATGTTTATGTGCCTCATATTTCAGATCCAGAGGCTAAGGATCCTTCTGGAAGCTGCAGAGAAAAGGTAAGCATCTGCTGTATTTCAATTTTTTCATTTTTTTATGATAGAGAACAAATCAACTCATAGAAAGCTGTAACGACATGCAGTTAAACCCCTTTCAGCCTGATGCAGACCCCTGAATAAACCTGTGTTTAATGTCTGTATGAATGGGTAAAGGTTGGTCTTCCAATGATTGTCGGCTCCAATAATAGTATTGTTTTCATTTGAACTTCTTTATTATCATATGCACAACAATGACCGCAGTCAGCATGAAAATCTTGGATCAACAAAGTTAATTAAATATTTAATAAAATGAAAATCCTGCAAGTGAAGGCAAAATAGGAATCCAGCACATAGGATGCAAGTAAGAATATAGGGCTTAAATATATACATAAAAACATAAAACGTCATACATTTATGGAACACAACTTGAGTTAGTTTTGGCTGTGACTTTGTGCCCTCTGCTGTTTTCCTTAATCTTGCAGATATTTGAACTTGGTGTAGGTTGTTGGCTGAGAGCATTACCTTTTCAGAAAGCTTACAAGTTGAGAAAAACCAGTCACTTTCCTTCCCCTTCATTAGCATTCAGAAAGGCAACAAGGATTAAAGGAGACATTGTCAATGGGTGACAAACCTGTTAGTCGGAGACTTTATTCATAGATTAAACTATGGACGCTCATACCAGTCACAGAAAAGGGTTGCAACATTTGTGATACATTTTTTTAAATACTGTCACTGTGTATAAGTATCTTCTCTCATTGAGTCATGACCTCCCTCCCTTCCTCTCTGTCTGCAGCAGTCGAACAGAGAGTAAATGCTCCCAGAGGCAGCAGAAGGTTTTAAGCTCCACGGTGCACCGTCTGTCTGAGAGCCTGAAGCAGCTGCAGCAGGAGAACACGGTGCTCAGAGAGGAGCTCGACACGGACAGTCCTGCAGGAGGAATCAAAGGTGTCTTCTCACACACTGACACTCTCAGCCCACATACCGCATATGTTCCTTTTATCAGTGTCAAGTTTGACTTTTCATGCACCTCCGTGACACAATGTAATTAATAATAATCGAGCTTTGCTGGTTTACTTTCCCCCTGTTCTGCTCTGTATGAAACGTATGTAATGTGTGAAACATCATGAAAGCTAAAGTCAAATAATCAAACTTTGAAAATGATAATCCATACAGAGGATGGTATAAAATATGAAGGAGTGTTATAAGTATGTGTTATCTTACTCAAAATATTTGTTCAATGTATTTACACATCGATTACCTTGGTTAATTACCCATCTATGATCGTTTTTAAGCTAAAATATTTATATAACAGGCAGTAATCAAATAGTTTTAGAGTTTCAGGTAACAAATAAACAACAAAGAGGGGTGTGCAGTATGGAGAAAAGTATGTATTACGATGTATGTTTATTTATATCGCAATGTTAATATTGATTATGATATAGGACCCTGATATTGGACTCAATAGAGAAACGTTTTGAATATGTAATAACTAGATGACAATAGTGGGTATTTAACATTCATTCTTATACAATTCGTTTTTTAACCAAATATACATCTTTGAGTTTCACTTGAAATGAATGATTGGTACAGTGGAATAAAGTGAAGTTCTAACTTGAACAAGATCATTGAAGGCCATCAGAAATGCTGTAAAAATAAACGCAAGGGAACAATCAAAGGAATTAATGAAACACAATGACTAATTATTTATCCACAGTGCTGCAAACCAAAGTAACTAAATACAAAATGTGGCATTTTTGAAAAGGTTCCTAACACAATAAAAACCCCTCTTTGTTATCGTACTCTGCACTGTATTGCTAATGAACGTGTGTGTGTACGTACGTGTATCCTAGGCTACAGAGAGTGGAGTAAACAGAGACTGTTGAGAAGGCTGTTGGAGGTGGAGAAGGTGAGGAAAGCTGTCACTAGTTGTCCTGTAAACACATGCAGTCACCTGTGACAGAAAAGTAGTGTTTATCACAGACCGACTCCTCTCTCCTCCAATCAGAGGCTGGAGGACAGCAGAAGTCACGCCCACTCAGCAAAACAAAGCAGCGGATTGGATCAGGAGGTCCAGGCCACACCCATGGAAATTCTAGGGCTTACCATGGCAACAGAGGCAGTGGTCTCCGTGGGAACGAGCACTGAGGCAGGGGAAGAGGTTTCTGAAATGAGAGAACGCCTCGGCCAATCAGAGAAGGAGCAGGCGGAGCTTCAAGAGAGGCTGTCCAATAAAGAGTGAGTAAACTACAACCTGACTGTGTTTATAAATGATACACGGTGTATATATCTTTTTAAGTTATATTAAATGTTATTAACCTGAATTCATTATATTCACCAATTGAGAAAACTGCTTTAAGGATGCTCATCAGACTATAAGTGAGGCTGCCCCTTCTTGTTTTAGAGGAAAAAAGCAATTAAGTTTTGTTGTTGACACTGAGTGTGTGTTGTGTGTTTGTGTTTTCAGTGATGAATTGAGACAGTTGAGGACAGGAAGAGAAGAATTGGAGACAGAGACAGAACGATGGAAAGCCGATCAGACGATTGACCGCGACAAAGAGAGACAGCAGCATAAGTATGTGTTAGTTGTGATGATGTGTCATTGATGATTAAATGATGTGTCATTTAAATCAACATGAAATCCTTTGTACTATATGTAACTAGGGCTAAACCAAAAGTCTTTGTTACATTGCATAGTGACCATTAAAACCTCCCTGAAGTGTATGTATAGTTTACAAGATGCAATATGTGATAGAGAGAAGTGTAGCCTACTCACAAGTGTTATTTAAGAAAGGAAAAAAAGGGACAATAATAATACAAGCACAGTTTTACGCGCAAAAAGTGAGCTGTATTTGTATAACTTATTTATACAAATAAAACAGCTGAAGAAAAATCAAGCAAGTTTTTCCGTAGTATGTAATAATGGTACCAGAGAGCATTTTTGACAATAAATGACATAGCTGAATATGTACAATATGTAATGAAGCTTTAAATGTCTGTCGGGATATTTTATGATGACATCATCACCCCCTAAAAGAAATCCTCAATTATAATATAGTGAATAACTTTCTTACATCAGCTTTCTTTAATAAATATAAGTCTTCAGTTTCATTAGACTGCTGCTACACTGTCCTGTATATACAGGTGCATGCCTCCATTTGCCTCGATATAAGTGTTGACTTTTGAATCTGAAAAGTTCTGGAGTCATTGGACATTTTTGGATCACACAAGTTGCTACCTAGTCATCCCTTGAATCGAAGTCTTCAAATCATTGTATTCTGATAATATTCGTATAGCGTATTATTATCTGCAATAGAGTGCCACAGTGACGCGTCCTAAAGCCCGGAAGTAAGTTAGCATTTGACCACTTCCGATTCCTTCGACAAAAACCAATGCAATTTCTCCATAGGATTTTGGAAAATAGCTCGAAATAAGGTCTGTGGTTGAAACACATTGAAGAGAGGGATCACGTTTTGTTCAGCCGGATAATATCCAAATAGTCTACCCTACTTTTATCATAAATCTATTGATCATAAATCTATTGATCATAAATCTATCGATTTAATTTAATTTAATTTACCGTCTTTATTTCGAACAGATTTAAAAAACAAATAATAAATGTGAAAAACAGAATACCGTATTGTTAGAATACATTACAATATTCATAATAATATTNCCTGGGGGGTATACTACGAAGCAGGATTTTCGCTTAGCCGGCTAACTTCAGGGAAAACTCGGGGTTTCCGGTCCTACGAAGGTTCTCTTTTTAGCAGGCTAGATCTCCATGGTAACTTAGGCTGTGCGGCTAACCTGCCCCGGAGCAGGTTAGGTTGCAGGCTGAGAGCTCGACTCAGTGAAAGCACTGCCTGCTGACCAATCAGAGCTCAGTGTGCGGAGTTTAAAGCGATGAAGTCATATTACAGGAGAAGGAAATACAGAAAAGCTAGCCGTTGCAGGAAAGACGGCGGCAAAAATCACAGAACTGTGTGAACGTGAACATTAATAGAATATACCTCCCATCTTCAGAGCAATCTGACTATTATAACATTAGCGTTAAGAAAGCTTACTTAAATATCTGCCGCAACATAAGTAACCGGATCAAAGTAACATTAAGTACAGTCCGCGGCATATCACATCATAATGTATCATATATTTCCTTATCTGAGTCAGCTGAGCCGTATCTGGCCGTGCAACACTCACAGTGTCACATACTGTATGCAGAAGTATTATTTTAAGCAAAACATTAAGTTGACGAAACACTGGAGACAAATGTAATTAAAGTCAGATCCACTCGTGTCTTAGACGGGCAGTGATATCATAAACCTGTTAATGTACGCATTCAAACACTTTTTCTTTTACCAGCTGTATTCACCTTGCAGGTGCAGCTATGTGGCTTTTATCCTGGATAAAGTGTTTAAGTCATGGATGTTTAAAGTTTAACTTCTTCATATTTGTCTTATATTATAGTTGACTTTCTATTCAGGAAGTATGACGCTGCGCTGTCAGTACGCTTGTCCATGTTTGTGATTGGTCGAATGCTCCAAATACCACCCTTTTCATGTGAACTAGATAGGGCACGGCTGGCTTGAGCGATCCACTTGATAACCAGCGTCGTAGTACCGTTTAGCGACAGCGCGTATGTTTTGGATTAGGCCAACCGGCTAACTCAAACATATCCAGGTTAGGTTGAACCAGCTTCGTAGTACAGGCCTCTGAATTGGACCCATCTATTCCCACTCTCTGAACATCCATAAAAGTAACCACTGATTAGATTTCACTGTTATACTGTTTAATAAATAATCTAGCTCAGGAGTTTTCAAAGTGTGGGAAGGTGAGCCTCCCCTCAGAGAACATAAAAACAGCCGCGCCCCCCCTCCCAATTATTATTGCTATTATTATTAT
>NW_011335525.1:82024-92255 GCF_000735185.1 Notothenia coriiceps | reverse complement strand
TTATCCAAAGCGAGTTACATACATTCAAATCATTACTGTGGGAAATCCCCACAGGAGCAATTTAGGGTGAAGTGTCTTGCCCAGGGACACAACGACATGCTGACTGCAGTGGGACTCGAACTTGCTATCTCCTGATTTGAAGTTCAGCGAACTAACCACTAACCCACTGCGCCTCAGCCTCCCACCCGACATCTCACCACAAAACAATTAATAAATCCAGCAAAATAAGAGGAAAATATGTTTGTTTTTTTATGTAATTGTTCTAAACTGTGATGAGTGGTTTAAAAAAAAGAACCTCTGATTTTGATCCCAAGAAGGAACAGGATGCAATATTATTGTGTCTGTCACATACATTGGCTAAAAAGAAGTGTGTGTGTGTGTGTGTGTGTGTGTGTGTGTGTGTGTGTGTGTGTGTGTGTGTGTGTGTAACTGGAAGCGTGTGTGTGTGTGTGTGTGTGTGTGTGTGTGTGTGTGTGTGTGTGTGTGTGTGTGTGTGTGTTACCTTTTTCTGTGCATCTTTTAGCAAGTCCTTGAGCTGTTTCTCTCTGCAGAGATGGCCTCTTAATGCGGACTGCAACATCGCAATGTCCTGAAAAAACAATAAAGAAATCTGAGATAAAGTCTCCTGACACTTTTGATATGATGTTTCTCTGACACATCAAAACTTTATTTGACATTATTCTTTGTGTTACCCTGTTCCTGTGCTCTCTCCAGTGTGTCTGGATGACCAACGTGGCTTTCTCTCTTTCTTTCTCCTCTTCTTCTCTACACAAGTCTTCCTCTCTTCCCACCTCCTTCTCTCCCGCCCCTCCAGTGTCTCCGTCTCCTCTCTCTTCCACAGCGGCTCCAGCCTCAGAGTCCTCATGGTGCTCTGGCGATGTGTCAGAGAGAGAAGGTGCAGCTTTACTTCTGTCTTCCAGAGTTTGGATCCTCGCCAACAACTGGTCCAACTCCTCTCTGTGACACACACTTTAACAATTAGTAATAAGTCAAATGACACATCATATTTGACTTAAGCCAGTTGCATCATGGTCTCAAGCACAACATTATATAATGAGAATGAGATTACATTGCATGTTGCTTGTTAGACGCTTTTATCCAAAGAGACTTACCGGTACATACATTCAGTACTGTGGGCAATCCCCACAGGAGCAATTTGAGGTGAAGTGTCTCAGGGACACAACGACATGCTGATTGCAGTGGGGTTTGAACCTGTGAAACCCCGGATCCGAACACCAAGGCTCTATCCACTGCACCACACGCCTCATGTTTTTGATGCTGGTGCAGTTTAATATCTACATGCAGACACAGGAAAACTGCTAAGTTCTTAAAGCAGTAGCACTATTAATCATCCCATATTGACAGTTAAATGCGGTTTAAAGATCTAGAAAATGCAAGCGTTATATGTTTTTAATAACAGATGCAGAATCATTATGCATTATGCAATTGCATTTTTTATAATTTTTTCAATTTGCTTTCACAATGTGAACCATGGCCATGAC
Source organism: Notothenia coriiceps (assembly GCF_000735185.1). Classification (NCBI taxonomy): domain Eukaryota; kingdom Metazoa; phylum Chordata; class Actinopteri; order Perciformes; family Nototheniidae; genus Notothenia; species Notothenia coriiceps. The sequence goes on along the minus strand of NW_011335525.1, from coordinate 90,753 downwards.
AACAAAGGAATGATGGCTTTGAAATCAGCTTTTGAAAATAGAAATATACCTTACAAACACTTGAGACTCGCTTCAGGTCTTATAATGACCACCTTTTCACCTTTCAAACTTAATAACTTCTGCTGCTTTTCAAACATTTCAATGTCAGCTTTCAAGCTGAAACCTTTCATTAACTGATATAAAACCATCCTTTGGACTTCTTGCTTACTTCTAACAACACTGAGATATTCAATGTGAGAATCCTTGAATTTAAAATCAGAACGCCAGCTTTTCAAACCTCTCTCAGTGCTTGACTGATGTACTCAACGCTGGAATCAGCCCAAAAACATGCATTCACTTGGCAAAGCAAATTTGGATTAAAAAAATGAATAAGAAACAAGACATAACATGTGGCCCATTAAATACAGAACACTGACTCCAGCTGAAGATGGGAACACAGAAACAGCAGCATTCACAACAATAACAAAAGCAAAGCAATAAGATGAAGAGCAGACCCCTGAGCTGCACTCTGCAGGTCTACTAATATTGATGATATTAAGACAACTTGCAGGGCTAATGTTTGTAGTATCAACTTTATATTCAGCCTTGTTTGATGCAGGTTCATAATGCATAAGATCGATGTCCGACTACACATTGAAGGCTTTCTTCATGGAGCTGAGACCCTGGAGGCTGAGCACTATGGGGGGGCTCCTCTCCCCGTCAGCACACACACACTATTGATATGTAGCTCATACACACACACCGATTCAAATCACAGTACTCTGCTTCTACTGGACGTCTGCAAGGCAAACAAACAGCTGTATTAATGTTCCCATCAGAACCCATCAGGACATAGTTTAACAACAATTCCAGGGATCAGATTTTTGTTTGGGTAATGCAAAAATAAATAGTTTGTCTCAGCTGATAAACATGAGTTTTTACCACCCAGCCACATTTGAATGATAAAAAATGCCCAGCATATGAAATAAGCTTTTAAAAAAACGTCAAAATGTAATGTATACGGTATATATGTGTAATTACTTCCAATCCTATAGAAGTTGCACAATGGCGAATGAAGCCAAAATTAACTGACTATCTGTCAGGGTTGAGCGAAGCAGGCAGGACCCAAATGCAGATTTAACAGGAAATACCTTTATTTAAAAGCTACAAGAAAAATACAGAGCTCTTCCCCGTGAACACAGTCCTAAAAACAAAAAAGGATCTCACTAATACTAACAGAAAACGCATAACCTAAATGCACACAGGCCTAATGAAACAAACAAGACACAGGTGAGGAGGGAGGAGAAAACACAGGGGCACAAGGTGAATACAATCCGGTAATCAGGTATGAGGGAACACACAGACAGGAAACCAAAGACAGATCTAGACAAGACAAAACACAACACAGACAGATCGTGACACTATCGAGTACAAAAATACATGGATTATCTTGGTAGCTACTTGGCACCATAAAGCATTGAATGGCAGTTGTGTTTTTCTTTAGCCCTGCCTAAAATCATTAAGCCCCACCTCCAATATAGTGGTGAAGTACCAGCTCCCTCATCCCAAAGTCAACGATTCCTTGAATGTGTTTGTGGTTTCAGGTCGTTGGTTAGCAAAAGCCGAAGATATTTTCACAGTTTCTACTACGACATAAAATAAGTCAGTAAATACCACACTGCTGAATGTCTGAAGATTCTATGTGTCATAAAATGGCGATTGTTGACAAGTGACTAAACTACTAAACGTCATGACGACACAAGTCCGCCTTTAGATTAGCAATGATGTGCAGCCATGCGACCGTGATGTACTACTATTACTGATCAAAGCGTGTTGAGTATCATAATTTTCTGTTGGCCACAAAGCTTATGTTCTGCCATTTACCAAAATCCAATGACGGCAACACTCTATACACTGCGTCACAGCCGGTCTTGGCTCAGTCAAATGAATGGAAAGGGAAAGTAACCCCGGAATCTGCTTTCAACACATTTCATAACTTTTAGTATCAGAATAGAAAACCTTTCAAGTTTTGTACTGGGTCCTTGATTTAGCTGAAAGAAAGTATCTGCTGGTTCACAGACGTCTCTTTTCCAATGTGTGTCGATGGTAAAAAGTATTTGCAGGCCCAAATGACGTCCTGGACCGACATGTAAATTGTAGTACCGATCTTTGGTCACTACAAAAATGTGCTTCAATACAGTGGCCCTGAAGCTGTCATGACGAAGCGGATTGGGGGCAGGGCTTCATGAAAACGCAAGTGCTCATGCTCTATGGGCCCAGATCTCCAGAATATCCAGGTATTTTAATACTTGAGAGTCAGACCATTTTGGCTTCATTCGTCACTGAGCAACTTTCATAGGGTGAGGTTTAGGGCCCCGCCTGCGTCCTGCTGTATCCCCTTCTATTTATACATCCATGATTGTGACCTATTTAGGTTTGGGATTTATAAACTCCAGTCTAACTTGTGAGTAGAATGGAATCAACATTGCAACATTAGTTTTCACAGACCTTAGTGAATTGACCGAAAAGTAACCCTTTAATGTAAACAGTGTAACGTCCCAGTGACTCTTTTGCATCAGACTATAGTTAGTATTTGAAAGATTTTTGTCCGATCAGCTTTAGCTAGATCAGCAGTTTTCAAAGTGTGAGGCGCATCTCCCCTGGGGGGCGCCAGAGATCTTCAGGGGAGGCGCAGTGTGAGAAAAAAATAACGAGAAACAGTGAAATCTAGCTAGTTAACTTCTGCTAACTTTATAGGAGACAGCGTCTGGCATAAAACGTCACTTGCAAACTTTTGGTTGTCTGTGGAGACCGAGTTCCCCCACCTCGCCAAAAAGGATGTAAAGTGCTCATTCCCTTCACCAGAGGTGTGGACTCGAGTCACATGAGTTGGACTCGAGTCAGACTCGAGTTACCAATTTGATGACTTTGGACTCGACTTGACAAAATCACAAAACACTTGCGACTCGACTTGGACTTGAACACCAATGACTCGGGACTTGACTTGGACTTGAGCCTTCTGACTTGAGGTGACTTGATAATTGAATTCAGGGGTCTCCAACACGCCGATCGCGAGATGCGGCTAGAAGAGCAGACTCCATTCGGGGAGAGCAGAATCTTCAGCCGCTCTAAAGTTGGCTACACACGGCGGCATGTGTTGCCGCTTCAACGCTTCTGCCCATTCACTTTGAATGGGTGATATCTACACTACTCATCAACTCAAAAACACCAGATTATCCTTGTTGATTACACAACATTGATTGGTTTAAATTGTGTACAATGCTTTTGTAATTTTCCCCTTCGATTCGGAGAAATAAATATGTGTTCAGTTTAGGATGGCCGAAGACACTACACTACCCAGAATCCTCAGCTATCGTTTGGGACTACACCATTTGCTTTGCTTGACAAAGCCCATGATTTGCCCTCAAGCTCTGTGATTGGATGTTGGAGTGGTAGTGCGCGAAGTTTACGCCGAGCGTCAAACAGCATTTTGAAATGGAATGGGAAAAAAAAGTATTATTCTGTAATCATTACATTTGTTGAAAAGCACATAATGACTCGTTTAAGGCTCGTTTGGTCAAACTTTAGGACTTGGACATGACTTGAGTGCAAAGACTTGAGACTTGACTCGGACATGAGCGCAAAGACTTGAGACTTGACTCGGACTTGCAAAACAATTACTTGGTCCCACCTCTGCCCTTCACCTCCGCCTACCTGTGTGAGTGCGGGTTTTCCGGATTGACTTTGATCAAAAGCAAGTATTGGTCAAGCAGGGGCGGATTTACCGGGATTTACCCCAGCTGCCACCCCAGTTGGCAGCTTTGTTTTGAAATAAAAGTTGTGGCTCATCGGACATTTATGAGAGAAAATCCCTAATGTCCGAGTGCAAGTGAATGCAGCACAAGACGTGAGCCTTGTAACCCCTCCTCCGGCCCTGGCACGTGCGAGGAAATGTGATTGGCGGCGATTTAATTTGAACGGGACGGCGCGTTCGGACCCAAGTAGACGGAAGGAATGAGGTATTTGCGGTCTACAATGACAGAGAAGAGACTGTCAGGTTGGCTGTACTCACCATTGAATCAAAACGCACTAAAGCTTTAGATCTTAATAAGCTTGTGAGGCGTTTTGCTGAACAACATGGTAATCACCGGATTCAGCTGTAATAGGCATGCCAGCTTGATGCTTTGCTCACGGATGACTCGATGAGCATTAAAAACTGTTAAGATGATGACCTTACATGTGTAAATATTCTTTTTTTTCTTTGTGGGGGTCTGCCCCAAAAAAACAGTTTTAAGTCCTGAGAAAGTCAAATAAGACGGTGTGTAAAACTTCACAGCCCAGCCAAAAAAAGTAACCACTTTGATTTAACTAGGCCAGTAGGACTTTCCACTGGAAAATAACTGAAGTATAAAATAATGCATGACTGAAGTGATGGAGACCATGTTTGAATGCAAACAACAAGTGGAAATAACAGGTAAAATCAAGCAAATCCCCCTCTCAGATTCCACAGCAACCAGAAGAACATACATACTGGTGGCTGGTGATTTGATTAATCAGCTTTGTGATGGAATAAAAAAATGCACAGTGCATTTCCTTCGCTGTGGATGAGTCCACTGAAACTGCTCAGTTGCTGTTTGTGAGTTTTTATGATGAGGCAAAGAGGGAGTTTGTTGAAGATGTGTTGGGGCTGACGAACCTCAGTGGACACATAAGGGGGGAAGACATGTATAAAGCAATAATGGGAATGCTGAATGAAAGAGGGTGCAGCTGCGGCTCTGAGGGATCAAGCACAGACACAATAACAATGAAAACTGCTGTAGGTGAGAGCGGGGTCATGTGAGCCATTTTTTACATTTGCTCCCCTCTAGCCGAGCTAAAATCAGTAAAATGTACACATTTCCTATTAATTCAGGATGTTTCCTAGCTATGGAAATTATCAGAATGTCAAGGACAATATGATTGTTTAAAAAAAAGTGGTCTTGTGTCTTACTTTATCCCAGCTCAGGGGTAAACTTAGACAGACCAGAGAAATCAAGGGGGTAAAGTGAACCAGTTGGGGGTAAGCTGATCCACTTACGTTTTCCACTTTAAAACTACCATAACAACACATGTTGTAACAATAGACAACCTGATAGCTAGATTGACAACCACCGTGACGGGTGGCGCATTGGGTCTGGTGGCGTTTTGATCATCAGATCAAGGGGGTTGGTTGGGGAACTCCAGTTTGAAACCCGCTCCCTCGCTCCCACTGCTTCAGGCCATTGTGTCCCTTGGGCCAAGACACTTCACCCCGAATTTGCCTCCTGTGGGTATTGTCCACAGTACACATTGTTAAAGCTATCAATGGTCGCAGTGTAAAAGGTGAAAACGCCGTCGCTGCTGAACCGTTTCGCTAGGTGTGAGATGGGCGGTGGTGTCCACAGTACATGGACCATAAAGTGACCCGCCGCACTAAAAAAAAAAGGCGTTCTGTAAAGTCCGTTGATCCCTTAACAAGAACACATATTGACATCCTGTGGGATGCCACAGATAGANCACTTGTTAGATGCTTTTATCCAAAGCGAGTTACATACCGTAATTTTCGGTTATATAAACCGCAGCGTCGAAAAATAGGGAAAAAGGCGCGGCTTATAGTCCGAAAATTACGGTATGTAACTCGCTTTGGATAAAAGCATCTAACAAGTGACATGTAATGTGTAAGAGAAGTGGTCGTAGTGATTTCTGCATTCTCTTAAATATAATTGGACTATATACGGCACCATCAAATACATTAAAAACTCAACAGCGTTGTGTCTTTCCAGAAATGTTGCCCCGAACACTCGATATAATGAATAGACCCTGATGTGACAGTTTCATGTAGGAACTACTCTCTTTCTACTGAACTACTCCCACCAAATAGTGAGAACCGGCTTCCCCTCAAAGAGTAAATGCACACTTTCCTCTTGGTGGCGATAAGGTTGGCAGGTGTTGCAGGCAAAATAAACAGTAGCAAGTCTTATATGAAATGGGCAAAGTACCAATAGAGTAACACATAGCGATAAATAAAAGAGGGAGGATATAGGATGGAAAAGGAGTGCATAGTTATGGTTGACGTATCTCAAGGTAATCATAATGCAAAACTCAGGTTGAAGCATCACAGCATTAAACAGCACTGAGTTTAAAGGATGTTAAAACACCAACAACAATATATATATATATGGTGTTTCGTGTGTGCCCTTGTCTCATCCTGGAGAAATACCACTAGTCATCAATATAGACGGATTTGTGTTGAAATAATCTAAGCTGCAGTTTAGTCAAATGGCCACTAGATGTCTCTCCCTCTGTCTCGTTACTAACCTTAGGGTGAAAATAAGTATTTTTTTCCGTTATATTTCTTGTTTTAGTCTCTGTATATTGTTAAGAGCTATTATCCTGGTTGAGGTGATTGTCTTCCTAAATTAAGAGGGTTATGTCACAGTGTGTGTTAGGGTCTAAGGGGTGCTGGGTCGGTGTGGTTTATTGTGTATATTTTTGTATATCCGCATTGTGTATATATAATTGGACACTAGAAAGAATAGTATGTAACCTGGTAGTAACTAACTCAGCATCCAATTGAACAATAACAAACATAACATGCCTTTTTTTCTGTCTTTGTCTTCTGAATTCAACATCCCCGGCCCCTCCCATATCCTTTTTTTCTTTTTCCTTTTTGCTCCATCTCTTCCTCATCTCCTCTGTTCAGGCAACAAACCGCAGTGACGCTGCATCCTCCGTAGAAGGAGAGCTGGATGTGGTTGCCTTGACGATGGTACAGTCTGCATTCAGGGGACACCTGGCTCGCTGTAGTCACGCAATAGAGAGGTGACTCATGTGTACAGAATTTTTTTTTGAAGAGCAGATGAAGTCAAACTTACAGTTCATTTTGAAGCTTTATATATATCTGTGTGTGTTTGTGCATCAGCTCGGGGGTCTCTGTGTCTTCTCCAATGGGAAACAATGTACCCACCGTGTTACCAAGAAAAGCTCGCTCAACACACAAAACCAGCAGAGCAGGTGAGGTTCAGACACATTTTATGGACACTGAAAATGCAGAAAAAAAAGTAACTGATTTCTACTAACAATATGGTACAAAGCATCGCCAAAAAGATACTTAAAACAAATGAAGAACAAGTCGTTCTCACTCTATCTTACACACGTTTTATACCAGTGTAGCTATATGTATCTATCGTCACCAAATCTAATATTAAAGAGGACATTTTATGCTCATTTTCTCTGGAGGGAACTTTGGGATTTCAGCCTTTGCAGACCGTTAACAACAACCTTTATAACACACTACAGGAACGAGAAAACTCCCAAAAGCATAATAGGGCCTCTTTAAAGTTAATTTACTTGCCTGACATATACAGTTCATGAAATTACACATACTTTTCAAACAGAGAAACACAGAAATGGTATGTATTTTTAGCATACACCTCTGTTTTTCTATGAAAGTATTTAATGCCTCTGTACCATGCTGTATATGTGTGAGTTCCCCTTCTGTAATGGCTTATGATGTGGCTCTACTTTCACTGGAGAAGTAGAAACGTATGTAACTCTGACAGGAAACACTATACAGTTACAAAAGAGTGTCAGTCAGGCTTGGTGTTTATTCGGATATCAATCTCCATGGCATCGCCCTGATCTCAACCTTGAAAGCGCTCATCATGTCTCCTCTGTCTCCTTTATGAGTAGTGATGGATCCTGCCGGCACACTGATTTAATTCCAGGGTGCCTGTTTTCCCTCTCCATCACAGGAGCTTTTACAGCCTCCCTGTCAAAGACTGACGAAGACACTCGGCAGCCCTGTGGCCCAATAATGTGTCTGCCTAACATCACCCTAAAGTCGCCTCTCTTTAAGAACCCTATTTCAAGCTTCTACCTCAAACAACCCTGATAGACTTCACCAACCATCCCAGTCACTTCTTTCCACTTCCCTGTCTCTCGCTGACAGCAGATGGGTGCATAGGGCAGTGCGGCATTGTCAGCTTTTTCTTTCCTGCAGGCGTTTACCCCTGCATTTGATGTGCAGTGGATTTAACTAAGAGATTTTGGACTGCATCAGTTAATCTTATTTCTTTAGGCTTTTTGCAACACGACATAGAGTTGTTTTGTCTCAATTGTTTAAAAGTGTGCAATCATTAACATTGTAAACCTGTTAGTGTGTGGGGAATGTAAATGAGAAACAAAGCAAGACAGGGCGAAGATAACTTTTAAATGCATCCTGTCTAAAATTACTAAAGCTTGGGTTTTATTTATTTACTTCTAAGGATGTGTCTGACTTGCATTGTGTGTGTTGTTTTGTTACCAGGTGCTGCATCCCCACATGAACACGATGAAAAGCAGGAAGAAGACCCCTGGCTCTCCAGCACCCACTCCTCCAGAATGACACCCACAGCAGGTTAGAGAGAGGGGGGGACATATCCTTTTGGGTTTCTACTGTTAAAGCACAACAGATCTTGGGGTCAGCCACAGCTGTGTCTGTATATAAACTTAAACCACCTCTTACTCCTTCTCATGCTCATGTTGTCAGGGTTGGTTAAAGTATAGTAAGTTAGAAAATGCTTGAATTGAACCATTATGTTTTAAGTTTAAGAATATTGTTAAATGTGAAAATACTCTTAAAGAAAAATGTCAACATGATCCTGTGTTTTATTAACACAATCACTCACTGTAACAGAACATCTTGAAATGAAACACATTTTTGTTTTACACCAGTGACACAAAGTGACTAT
>NW_011335525.1:63721-82004 GCF_000735185.1 Notothenia coriiceps | reverse complement strand
AAGTATAGTAAGTTAGAAAATGCTTGAATTGAACCATTATGTTTTAAGTTTAGGAATATTGTTAAATGTGAAAATACTCCTGTGTTTTATTAACACAATCACTCACTGTAACAGAACATCTTGAAATGAAACACATTTTTGTTTTACACCAGTGACACAAAGTGACTATACACTGATTGCTGTGGCCATCAAGTAATTATTTAAGCTTTGTTTTCCCAATATAATTTATATTTGCAACTTAGACGATAAGGGTTTTAAAACTCAGGAAATGTTAGGTTTGGGTAAATTGAAAGTGCTTGAAAAGTGATGAATTTTCCTTTTTCAAAGCAGAACAAACTCAGTGTTGTTCATACCCAGTTGATTTAGTACACTGATACCTGTTTATCTCCCACAGAGCTTCACTTCCCAGCTGAGTCTGCTGCAGTCGATTCAGACGATTCTGACGACATCATCGTTTCTCCGTCACGCCCTATGAGAAGCAGAGAAGTCTTAATGTTATAGACCCTCTGGGCTGTGTGTGAATGAGTGTGTGTGTGGGGGTTAGTGTTCAAGAGAGAGAGAGAGAGAGTGTGTGTGTGCAGGGACAATTTCTGCTTGTTTCTTCTCAGATCCTGTATGTCATACAGTACTTTCTGGTTTGGGTTCTTACTGAACCTGCAAATGATTGCTGCGATATTACAATATTAGTAAGGGTAACATCAATCATCCACAATGTCTGTGTCAGATATCACTCACCACTCCCTATATAGTCCTCTATGTAGAGAGTTTGATATACTGTAGTGCTTTTCCATGTATACTAGGAATCATTATACCCTATATAGTGGAACCAGAGTATCTCACAATCAATAGTGAAAAGTAGTTTTTACATCCATGTGTACAGCTGATTAACCAAACACTATATACCATTATTTAATGCACTGAAGGAAATTGTAAATTGGGGAAGAAAAAAGAGGGCAATTGAGAAAAATCCACGAGTGATGGCAAGAAAATCATGTTAAATATGAGGAAATTATACCACAATGCAGACAACCTAGACAAATAACTTTGGGTTTCTTATTCTTGAAAAATCGATCCATATAATATCATGTTTTTATCATAAAAACGCATTTCAGTAACAATTATGCATGGTCCACCAGTACACTTTTTTCTGGCTCAAGAAGAATGTATTTAACAAGACAGGGAAAATTACCGGTCGTGTGCAACTTTTTTTGCAGAAAGGCCTGAGGTCTAACCTTTCCCACATGGAAGTGGTAGTAGAAGTAGAAGTTGTAGTATTTTTTTTCATTTAGCCAATGAGCTCCCTTTATAGACGTCCACATAACGCTCCCTAGATAGTTAATAGGGAGGGAGGGAGTAGTGAGTGATTTCTGAAACAGACGATATTTTCTGAATGCAAAATGCTTTTATTCTCTACAGTAATAACCAGAGCATTCTGGGACATTGGGTTCAGGGTTATGACATGAAGTTAAGAGGCACATAAACACCTCACTTGGATCATGATTTATTTATGATGCTGTCAAAATACAATATGTTGATTCATCCCAGTGTTGACATGAGTCTATACTTAGGATGTTCTCTTTTAGTAGAAAGCACTCACATGAACATAAAATAGACTTTCCTTTCATTTGTAATCATTTGAGCCAAATATATTTTCAACAGTCTTCTGTTTTATCAATAGTTGTTTGTTTACCAAAGTGCCTACTGCATGGTTTTCAATTAAAATATCAGTAATAAATGTGTTAATTTATCTTGGCCATAGTGAGCCACGTCACTCCTCTGGATCTCACAGACTTAGAATAATGAATGGCTCTTATTTTGTCATGCCTGATTTGTAACACACAAACGACATTACACAAATCTATCATGTGCACTTAATAAATAATGGCTGATTCTGAGGTATGACTGAGGGATGATTCTCAACTGATGCACTATTGATCAAACTGTGAATAAATTATAGATCAGTCTGCTGCAATACTAAACACACAGTCAGTACAGTGGAGGACACACAGGGAGTATGTCTGATGCCAATTATGTTTTTGCTTTTAAATAAACAAAACCTATAAGGAGGTCAACAGAGAGAATGGATGGGTGCTGTTTCTTGTGTGTGTAGCTTCTGTTCTGAAAAATGTAATAAAATGCTGTTTTTATAGTGAAACCTGTGTCTGATTATGCTCTTGTCGTAAAGCAGAGGTAGAAAGTTTTGATTTAGTATTTGGATAATATTACTGCTCCAAACAAACACAAAACAGGGAAATGCTTTACATTTTGATCACATTTTTGCACTACCATCATTTCAACGTTAGGGGGCGACCTCTTTGTGCATTTGCTCTCTCTTTCTCTCACACACACACACACACACACACACTCACACACACACACACACACACACTTTTGCATGCAGAGCTTGAGAGCTGCCGCAAAGCCCCGTCCTTCAGGGCTTTTTAAACACCGTGTTTGCTTCACGCTCCAACAATGCCATCCAATTGAGTCGCCGCAGCAGCGCTTTACTCACTGAACCGACCGTGGGAACAACACCGCACGAGGAGCACAAACCGTCATGTTTTAAGGGAGAAACACGACGGTCCTGAACGAAATTAAAGAAGATAGTGTCTTATTGAACCCCTAGTCTTCCGTGGTATTGTTGCTCTTCGGTGAAAAACAGCGGGGTATCTGGGTGAAATGAATGTGGACCGGGTAGTCTGTTGTGTTTAAATGCGGTTTCAGCCTCGGTTCGGCCGCGTTGATGCAGCAGCGCACGGCTGTGGGGGTTCAAATCCACCACCGGGAAGACAATAGGTGAAATACACGCCGGCCTGGACTCTCCCAAGACGACACTAAACGAGAGTCTGCATCCGCTTCTGCTTCACTAGGTAGGTTAACATATTTCATTTCCAACCCCTCCCGACACACGGAGGCTTTGATGTCCGCAGACACGGAACCCTGAAGCGGATTCTTAACGGTTCTCTAACCCTTTGCCTTGGAGACTCCGCGAGACTGCGGTCGTTTTAACGGTCAAAGCAGCTAATCCGTTTATATTGTTTGTGTATTGACTTGAATTCCTGAGGAAACCATCGATTCAAGATTCAAAGGTTTTATTGTCATATGCACAGTAGCTACAGTGTAATTATGGCAATGAAAATCTTAAATCCCAGGCTCCTCCAACAATGCAACATTAATATACAGACATAAACAATAACAACAATACAAATAGTGCGAGAAATAATAGAATATAAATAAAATAGTGCAAGGGAATGTTGCAAGACTAATGGAGGATAAGTGAAATATATACATGAACAATAGACTGAGTTGACCTACATGCTGTCGTACAGTCAAGTCAGTAAAAGAAATGAGTCTCGTGTGTGTATCTCTCTGTGTGTGTGTGTGTGTGTGTGTGTGGTGTTTGATATATAACGGCCATTTCATCGCATATTTATCTCACGAAGCCAGGGTTTTTTGCCGTATGGGCGTAAATTGTGTGATGCGATGTTGCTGTCAGCCATGCTGCTGTTATGATCATTCATATACAGTATGACCTCATGCGTTTAATATTCGCTTACAACAGGCTCTTTAAAATGACATTTTAGGAGAGATATTATCACAGCGATAGCTTTAATGGCTTTTCGTTGATTAGAATGGGATGAACTGCTCAATGACACTTATATTGTCGTCCCCAGTTATCATAATGCAGTCACATAGCATATTGCAATGCTGTATCTGTATTGCAGTGATGCCTTTGTCCCCTAATGCCATTTAAAATAGCCACAGTGACAAAGGGAATCTTTTTTGGCTTTTTGAATTGCATTTCTATTACAAATATCATTCTCACATTAACACTTTATTGTTTTGTTTCTTATTATGGTGGAAATGACAGACGAGGACAGTATTATTGCACACTGTTATCAACATTCAGCACCATCAGTACATATTGGAGACAGGATGTGTTTGAAGTATTTTCTTTCAATAGAAATTCTAATTAGGATGTGAAATTCGTAAGGCATCTTAATAAATCTGTGTTCCATTGTATTCTCAACAAATGGAAAAAGAGTGTGCAATATATTGCCAAGTAGATTGACATGTTGTTCCCACCCCAGTTAGTGACTAATCACACATAACTCATCATATTGACTTTGTAATTATGTCAGTCATCAGTAATTCAAGTTGATAGAAGCTGGCTTTGACTATCGGTAGCTGACAGATTTAGGACTGTAGATACTGAACCATTTAAATAAAATGCTTGAAGAAATGACATTGATACTACTATTCTAGCTTTCCCCAACACGACAGGTGCTGTGAATTGTCCGTCAAATAATGTCTATGCCCCGTTAACCCACAACCGTCATGGTTTTCTCTACAGTGTCCGTGTGAGGAATCGCTTTAGAGAGAGAAGTGACGGTCCCTGGATCAGGATGGCGGCCGTGGTGAACTACTCTCCGCCCTGGTGGGTGAATCTGCTCCACCGGTTGCCTCACTTCAACATCGAATTCCAGGTGGTGAGCAGTGACTTCAGACCGGAGGACTCTGAGTACCAGAAGGTAAGACAAGTACGGGGGAATTATAACCTCCCAGTCAGAATTCATCACCCCCTTCACCATCACCTTATCGTCCCACCTTCTGCCACCTGCCCACACTGCAATTTCACAGCAGAGTGGCCAAGTGGTGACTGAGGCTGTCCTGCAACCACAGAGTTGTGGGTTCCCTCCCTGCATCGATCAATGGTGTGTGTGTGTGTGTGTGTGTGTGTGTGAAATGTCCTTGAATGAAAGCACTGATCCCCTACCTGCTCCATCTTTGTTATGGATAAAGCTTCTGCACAATTTATTACATTGCATAATCAATAGGCAGGGGTTCGAACCCTTTAAGGTTTCAATATCAATCTGAGCAAGATAAATAGCGAGATCGGGAAGACAAAGACTCAGCATTTCATTTTTTTTATGTTTTCTCAGATGTTTGCTATTATTCGAGTCTTCAGGACTCTGAAAACTATTAAAATGAGACTTTAGATGAACAGCTTGAAGCTCCTACACATCACCCTAGCCTAGACAATCTGACGAGGGATAGCGAGTAGGCATTGCTTGCGTGGCTATCAATTTGTCACGAGGCGAAAAAATGTGTTATGATGATGGACAGAAAATTGTCGTGATTGTGACAATTTGTATTGTAAGTTATTTAAAGAGCCGAAATGCTAATCATTTTTGGTTCCAGTGTCTTAAACATGAGGATTTTTCTGCTTGTATACTATTTTGAATTGAAGACGTACGGACTCTGAACTGTTGGCTGAACAAAACAAGACATTTAAGAAACCCATTTGAGCTAATGCTAATTGAAATGTACAAGTAATCGATTAATTCGAAAAATAACCAAGAAGTAAAACCAATCATGAGAAGCATAATTGGAGTCTCTCTGCGCTCCGACTGAGTCTGCAGCGCTGCCTTGTTAGAGAGCAGCTCCATCTCCAGGAGGGGCTTTGGCCCAGTTTTGCTGCATTTCATTTGAATCCTCAATCAAGGTGACTTCCAGGTCTCTGCACCAGAAACACAAACCCTGCGAAGCCACAAAAAGCCGAGACACATCGCTTAGAATCCCACATTTCCCTCAATGCAGTTTGCTGACATGCATGGGGGGGGAGAAGAGGCAGGGTGTGTAAGTTCAAGAGCCGAGCGTGGGAAGGCCCCCACAGCCATGAACATGGGAGGGAGATGGGAAGTGGAGTGAGATGCAGGAGGAGTGAGAGAGATAAAAAGAGACTGATTGGAGGCGAGAGGAAAGAGAGAAGAGCCATGGGAGGTGCTTCTAAATTGCCAAATAGCCACTTCCTGCGAGCTATTCAGCATTTCACTAAGGGCCTTTGTGAGTGTGTGTGACCACTGGAATTTTAAGAACCCCCCTTTTTAGACTAATTACATCCTGACATATTTTAGCCGATGAGGCTGTTTCTATGTCACTGAGCACCCCGCTCTATAATCATATGTTTGTTTCTATGTTATTTGTACGCACAGAAGTTGTGCATGTTATATATGTTGTATGTTACAGTATGTTCACTTTCTGTGTCAGTGAGTGTTTAGCACTTAGCATTGTTTGTTGAGGTGAGGTCACAGATCTCCCTCAGGGGTTTGTGTGTGTTATTGTGTTTGTGTTGGTTTGAATGCAGGGATTCTAGTCAGGGTGAAATCATTAATTCTGGCTAGACGAGGGGAGGGAGAGGGAGGGATAGAGGGTGAGAAGAACGAGAAGAAGGAGGTTGAATTGGATAGAGGGGGGGAGGGAAAAGGGGAAAGAGAGGGGGAGAGAGGGGGGGGCTGTAGTCTGTTGTGAAAGAATGCTCTCTTTCTGTCTTTCACTCTTTCACCGAAGCCCGTCTTTAGATTGGCTCACTATATCTGTCTCAAAGGCTTTCATGCATCCACTCATCCAGCTGAGACACACACACACACACACACACACACACACACACACACACACACACACACACACACACACACACACAAACAAGGTCCTACACAGTGTCCTTCAGTGCACTGAGTCCGTCACCACAACACACAATAGAGAGAGAGATTCTTCTGTGTAGTGTTTTTCTTTCCGATATGTTTGTCTCAGGTTCATTTGTATTCAGCTCTCGAGCTCTGAAGCTGCTTAAAACTTTCTTCTCACACAATGTCACTCACTCACTCATGTTGTTATTCTGGAGGACCTTCCCCTTAAACACACTGGTTAGCATTCATTTACGAGAGCAGTTGTTCTCCGATGACATTGACTTAATTTGGGATGCTGACTCAATGTCTTCCTGCAAGACAACTGCCTTATTTCTTTCTCCCGACGAGCTGTAATAGGAGCTGTTATCCTGAGGTTCTGCAAGGCATTAGAATAGCATGTGTGTCAGTCCCTCTGTGTGTGTGTGTGTTCGTCTATTTGTATTATGGTAGAATCGTCAGCTCCCAGTCACAGTGAAACAGCTGCAGAACATTACAGAGGACTCATGTGACCTGTAATAACACATTTCCCCAGCCGTCTAAAGTAAATCTGTAATTGGTATTCTGAATAGTTTGCTATGGTTTGCACAGTGAAAGATATTATCATTTTGAAAAGGAACAAAGTGGATCTGTATTTGTTTTTATTTATATAATTAGGGACAATGCACATGAATTAGCATGACCACTTGAGTCATGATGTGCCAGATTTAGCCACAGAGGCTAGTTTTCATCTGCAGTCCCTGGTAGGCTGAGGATGGCATTAAAATCAAAAACTCATGAGCACAATTAAAACACATTTCGACAATAAAAAGCACTTTAAACCCAACCTATAAGCACACAACAGATACCAAAGCACATACACACAGATAAAAGCTAATAGGCAATTAGACAATTAGAAAAATAATGAATTAGCCCCTACTCATGTTTATATAAGCATGTTTGATTGTCCAGTAACAACTGGTTTACAGATTAGGAGAAAGAGGGGCCCTACTATGCTAATTTTCAGGTTCAT
Source organism: Notothenia coriiceps (assembly GCF_000735185.1). Lineage (NCBI taxonomy): Eukaryota > Metazoa > Chordata > Actinopteri > Perciformes > Nototheniidae > Notothenia > Notothenia coriiceps. The sequence continues at coordinate 74,525 of NW_011335525.1, read as the reverse complement.
ATTTGTCTTTAGTGTCTCCACTGTGACATGTTTCCATGCTTTAATGTTCAAAAAGCGTGCTGCAGCACCTCTTTTCACCCTCTGTCTGAAACCAGAGCCCAGTCTGCTCTGATTGGTTAGCTGGCCGGCTCTGTTGTGACTGTTAAGTCAACAGCTTAGAGATGTCCTGCCCTTAGCCTATCACGTACAATGTGTTGGAGCGCTAGCCAATAGACGCACAAGTGTTACATGGAGCCCTGATATGGAAGTAAACAAAGAAGTCCAATGGAGGCATTTGACGGCACAATAACCTATATAACACACTTCAAGAAAGGCAAACTGCAAAAGCATAATAGGGCCCCTTTTTTTATGTTTAAAATAAGAAATAAGTCAAACAAGTCAACAAAGGCCTTTGTCTGAACACAGATGAGCCGTTAGTGCTTTGGTTGCCCTTTGACCCAGGAGAACAGGTGAAAACTCGCAGGATGAACCCAAGGTCAGTCAGCGCCTCAGGAAAGGAGTTGAGAGGATAGTAGTGGAGCCCTTTAACTACAGAGTAACACGCGGGCAGGGAGAGTGCAAGGACAACTTACTGAGGTGGAAGTGATTGATCCTGTCAGCTCAAACACACACACGCACGTTCACAGGCGTGCACGCACACACACACACACTGCAATGGCCAGATTGAAAGTAGATCATTGTGCTTGACCGTTTAACATTTAGCCCATCCTCCAGCCTGCAAACTGGTCTCCAGTAGCATATATGTACACACACTTACATCTAAGTACACACACACACACACACACACACACACACACACACACACACACACACACACACACACACACACACACACACACATGCACAGACAAGCTCACCACGCTTATTAGTAGCTAATTGATCCACACTTAATCGGCTCTGATGGTTTGTAAGCCTGACAGTTAATCTAGCGGCCATCATACCAGAGGGAGCAGAGCGGCTGTCTGCAGAGACCTTTCCCTTACTCTGCTTATAAATGTAACATTAATCAAATTAAAATAAATAAATACTGGATCCAGTGTTGTTGCTTTATATGCAAACATGCACTGACATGATAAGTTGATTGACATGTTTATGTGTCAAGTAATTGTTCAATTAATTTGTTAATGACACACAAACATGTCAAACATCCAGTGGTCATGACTTTTCAGACGTAAACATGCTTGTCTTTACTTTCCACAGCAAATGTAGTTATTTTGGTTCTAGGCCTAGGATGTTTTTACTCGATTGACGAGCAAGAAAGAAAGATTATGACTAATAGACAGTTTTGTTTTTATTATTAATGAATCTGTTTGTCCATTTTTACCCATATGAGCCTCAAGGTCAGATTGTTTGTATTTCCAACCAAGAAACCCAAATATATATAGCTAAATATCATATGACCAAAGAACTGCTTGATATATGACTCGAATCATTAATCATTGATTTATTATCTAAGTATTTGTTAGTTTTTTGTTGACTTTTTATTGATTTACTATTTCAACTCTACACTTGAATTCATATGGAAACTAACACACTTTATATTGTCATTTTGTATCACTGTATCTGTTACACTATTGCTATTCCTTTAGCGTGACATATCAATAAAAGCTTTGGCCGTTATTGCGCGAGGTTTCATTATTTGAAGCTTAATGCATTCTACTCTCTCTGGTATTATCGTTGACACAATAGGTCAAACAGTGCATTAGTGGAGCACAGTACGCTTTCACCATAGATGTTTCAGGCACTAAGCCTATAGATAATAACATAGAATAATACCAGAGACTAAGAATCTACCGAGCTTATCTCCCCCCTCCTCCCACCCTCATCTTCTTTAACCTGTTGTGGACTAGCAATCTGTCGATGAACTCTCTCTCAGCCCTGCTTAACAACTGGTTTCTCATGAGAAAGAGATAATGTGCCAACAAAGAAACTGACAAATGACACATAGATGCAGGTTGTTGCTTAGATTTGATACTTTATACTTAATTTGTGTCATTTTTCATACAATATGGCAGAACATTCAGGTCTGGCCCAAGCCCCCAGGAAGTGCGCCGGACTCTGAGGAAAATATTCGTTGTGGCCAAACGGCGGTACTACACTTCCGTATCAGTCACTGGGCCCGGAAAGACTTTTTCCCTTTGACTAACATTGGGAAAGAGACGTCTGTAAATCGTTGGATATTTTTTTTTAAACTAAATAAACTACCCAGTATGAACGTTTGTATAACCCTTATTAAAAACATTCGGTCCTCAAGTTGTAAAATGTGCTAATAACGTTATTCTGAGAGTTATTTTCCTCGGTATAATGAACGTGGATCCAACCCACGGGACCGCGTCGCCCAGGCAAGTTCATGTGACGTGTTCAGTACTACATGAGTTTTACCTTTACCCATGGATGCACAATAAGAACGGATTATATGATTATATGAATACTTTCGTGACGTTTCGCTCTCTCAAAAGTTGGGCCATTTTGTCTTCATGCACCAATGAGCAACTCTCATAGGAATGAACTAGGCCCCGCCTCCCACGCTGTATCCAGTTCTTATTATACATCCATGGTTTGGTCTCTTAAATATATAGGCTTAATGTGTTTCTATTATATTAAACTAAACATATCTGGGGTTTAATCAAAACAAGACATACAAATACATCACCTTAGATTTTGGGATGGACATAGACCCCCTGATTTATCCATTTATCTGGTAAATGATAAGCAGATGATTTTATAATGAACATAATTGTAGTTGCTGCCCTGTGACTGACTGCCCTGCAAGTTGTTGAGCTCTGAAAACATGAATAAACATGCAAATGCCGTCTGTACAAGATCTTACATGGCTTAACCTCACCTCTGCGCAGACAGTCTATCAACACAAGGACAACTGGATATAGGTAAACAAGAGGAGGAGAACGCGTTATTACGCTTAGGAAAAGTCATTTTAGTCACAGCACAGAACAAGCAAAATTCTGTTTATTTAAACGTTATAACATTTAAAAGTAAGTTAGGAATCAGTTCTATCTATTGGATTGTACAGCCCTCTGTCTTTCTCTACTGCTTCAACCCGTGGCTTTCCACTGGCTATGTAATATGTATGTTATGTTTTATTATTTTTATTAGCATTTCCAGCTTTGTGAGCCTCTATGTTGCATGTTTTTAATGATTCTATTTACTATTTATTTACTTATTATTTGAAATATATTTAGTTTTTATGGTGACTTTACATCGACTACAGATAAAACATATAGCCTCGTAGCAAAATTAGATCACCTTTTACTATTTAAACCACCTGAGCAGCGTTCATTTTCCAAGTTCATTTTAATTCCAGTCATTCATATCTCCTAGCCTGTAGGCTGTAGTTAGAGACAATAGAAGTGCTCTGATTCCTCACCAGGGACTGAGGGTTGTGGTTCGGACTGCGTATCAAAGATTAGCCTTCGTCCCTCCCTTCAGATGTCACATTACACCACAGGTCACATCCTATTACAGACCGATATCAAATGGTGTCCTCTCCGCTGTAGTGCTCCACTGACCCACTAGCCGCGCTGGAGGAGAAGCAGCCCATCAGATTTAATGCAGTGCCCTTTTGCTGGCCTGGTGATAAATCTACCACTAATCACACTTTACTTTGAAATGCCGACCTTGTTAGTCTGCATTGTTCCTCAATGTGAAAGAGATTTGTGCCTTTGAAGAAAAGCTGGTGACAGAATATGAGCTGCCTGCAGTGTGGCTGGTTAGTCTGAACAACAGTTATGTCTGTGATGTTAATGAGATTCAGGAATTTCCTTGGAAAAACAACATGCCAGATTAGTCTCCAGAGGTGGAACAGATAAGCCACGGACCGCATTTTGCATTAACAATCCAATCCCAATGGAGATACAAGTGTTTCTGAGGATGAGGACTTTCCTTGGAATAACAGCATACCAAATCAGGCTCCAGAGAATAAAAGCTTCTTAATCAGATAAGTACATGTTGCCCTAGATATCCAAAATGTATCTTATTGGAGATACTAGTGTTTTTAACCATGTAGCGATAATGGTTAGTCTGCCCATGTGTTTGCCAAATATCAACAATTATTTGATGGATTTCCAGGAAATGTTCTACAGATATTGATGGTATCCAGAGGATGAGTAGTTGGGTGGTAGCGCTGACCTGATGATGACCTGAACATGGTTTACGACTAAATACAATACAAAAGGGCTGCTCGATTATGGCAAAAATCATAATCTCGATTCTTTGGGGCAATAATTGATATCACGATTATTAAAAACGATTATTCATTTACTTTGAAAACTTCCATTTATTGAAAAAAAATATTTTAACAGTATGTTTTTAACAGTTGATTACCGTGAACTTTAAGTATAATTCAACTGAAAAACCAATAAAAAAAAAAGAAAATAGTTTTATTTCGATTATGTTGTTTTCATAATCGTTGCTAGCCAAAATCGTAATTGCGATTAAAATACGATTTAATTGAGCAGCCCTACAATACAACCATTGACAAACCTTTCAGCTTCAGATCTACTTTATTCTTATAAGCAAATGTAAGGATTACGCACTAAATCTCCCAATTACAGTCGTGAAGGCGGTAAACACAATACTCGCTAAACATCACAACATTATCATTGTGCATGTGAGCAAGTTGACGCATGGCTGTAAATAATTATGTTCTAACCCTGGAAGAAGCCCCCTCAAGTTTGAATATTACGGTTGTAAATGATTCTGATTTAGACCTTTTCAAACCTGAAGAGGTCAAATAATCCCGTAATTCAAAAGACAAAAAGCTAAATTCTGAGAACAAATGTTAATCCTTTGATGTGGGAATGCAATTTCCTTGCTTTCCTATGCTGTTATATATCTTGCAACCCCACACATGTAACATCTGGGTCCAGACGTCTATGTGGGGAAACACTGGCCCAAACCTTCATACTTTACATTGCCAAACTAAAATCCTTGATACATGCTTTACATTAAATGCTTTATGTAAATGAAGTCTATTCTGGCACACTCAAGTCACACACATATTTACAGTAGAGAAATCGCTGCAGGGTGAGGAAATTGCTGGCTGGCAGGGAGGAAAAAATCAAGTCAGCACGAAACGCAGCAGTAAAGAGGCCCGGGAAGCCAGGAAGTCTGTGGGAATCTCAGAGGTGGAGACAGATTTTGATATCATTCGTGGAGGAGTCCCACTGTTGCTGTTTCTAGAAGGACTGTGGCATCATTCCTTTGTCGACCGCAAGCAGTGGAGCAGGTGGACATTTCTGTTTTCCAGAAACGTGCCTTTGTCTCTGCTTCATGGCCCTGCAGTACAACGACTTTTCCAGACATTTACTGTGTGTGTGTGTGTGTGTGTGTGTGTGTGTGTGTGTGTGTGTGTGTGTGTGTGTGTGTGTGTGTGTGTGTGTGTTAAAAACAGATGTAATCAGCTCCAGACAAATTGCTGTAACAGCCCTCATCCCTGTCTTCAACCATTTCTCCCTTTTTGGCTTCAGTCGTGTCCTTTCACATCTCCTTCTTTTCCTCTCTCTCTCTCTCTCTCTCTCTCTCTCTCGCGTCTCTTTTTGTTCCAAATGTAACCCCCCCCCCTCCCCCAGCCCTTCCTACTTTTACACTTCAAAGCTTTTAGAGGGTGTGTGATCTGTGTGGTGGGTCTCTGCAGCACTTCCGCTCTCTCCATGGAGGTGTGCACGTTTGATGGTGTGCAAATGTGTTTTTCATGGAATCCATCAAACAGCCATTTAACAGCTACTACTTTATGGCCGCAAATAGCTGCAGAGAGAAACACGATCTGTGCGCGTCTGTCTGCACAAGAAGAACCAAATCCTCTGTCCGTCTTTGTGTCTTGGTTTCTGCTCATATCAGCTGATTTGCTTCCTGTATATATAACCCACTTCCTTAATTGTCCCTGGTGATAAGGACTGAAGTTTGACAGAAAACGTTCAACATAAACTGACATTTGACATTGTTTTTCTTTTTGATTCTCTCCTGTCTCTAGTCCATTTTGCTGCTGGGCTCTGTGGCGTTGCTGTGTCTGGGCCTGGACCTCATCTTTCTCCTCTTCTACTCTTTCTGGCTCTGCTGCCGGAGACGTAAGAGGGACGACTCGTCTCACTCTCACACTCACTCCCAGCAGCCCAGCCCTGACTGCTGCTGCACCGCCTGGTGCGTCATCATCGCCACGCTCGTCTGCAGGTGAGAGGTTCTCCCCATCAGACTGGGAAGACTTAGTATGCATGTATTGTTGGAAGATGTTACACCCCACTTCAACTATGACATTGTTTTATGCAGAATGCTTGAGTGAGTTAAGGTTAATATGTTTAATCATCCTCCCCAATTAAAGCAATTGCCCTGTAGTCTTAAGAGGATTTTTTTTAATCTTTTCTCCGGGGATTGATGAGGCGCTGATTTTTTGGCTCTGTAATATAATACAGCCTGTTGCTGTACAGCTGCACAGGCAATATCACTAAAACAGACACTATGTTAGAGTCACATAGTTACCCAATTAACATTATGTGCACCGCGTTGCTTGTACATTGGTATGGTACATTTCCTTTAATGACTATATATGGATATTTCTACCCATTTTATGCACATTTTCTAATTCACACTTTAAAACTGAAGGGAAAAGCCATAACTCGTTTTTAACTACTTGAGAAGAGGTTCGGGAGAAGATACACTTTTAAATGCTTCCAATCCACCAGTCACTTCAAAAATAGAAAATGTATATTGTTATAGTATAAAACTACATCTTCCCAGGTTCACATCCAGACGAGGCCCATTGTTACATATCAACATAACAGCTGATAAAAAATACTGCATTGTAAAATAAATCATAATGGATTCTCATTCTCTACAAATAAATGCCATCCTAGCTTGGAAACAAAAATAAAAAGTCATAATATATCGGGGCTACTAGAATCCTAATACATAATCCAAAGAAACACATTTTTATTTTGCAGACATTTCAGGCGTTGGAATAAACTTGCAACCCAACATCCAATGTAAACATAACTATTCTGAAAGAGATATGATAAGCCCCGTATTGCAGTTGTGGTTAAACATAATCACATTTTTATTTCAGTGAAAATGTGATCTGCTCTTCTGTGAGTTTTGGAGTGGGTAGTCTAAGGAAACCCTTTTTTGAAAATGATTTAATAAAGTCAAAAATGTACTGCCATCCAGCAGAAAACATGGCTGCTCTTCTCCCTTCTTGCAATGCCAGCATTTTGGATGTTCACGATCTCCCCTGGACCGCAGTCATACGAACATAATGACTGTAAATCGACCTACATTTACTCAAATCAAGTCCACTCAGTCTTATTTAAGCAGGAAGGCCCATGTGGTGTAACTGGGAGCCAGCCATGTGGTTACACTCCACTGTTTGTGTTTATCTGACTCTGAAGGCTGTGTAAACTGTGAGATATTTCAGACATCGACCCAGCAGCAGGGCACAGAGTATTGTGACCACAGACGCTGAGCCGCTGTGTGGACTCTGCTCTTCTAATCACACACACATGCACCCAAAAACATACAAACTATTCCTCTATCATTTACTCCCCCCGATCACTTCTTTACATCCCATATTCTCCCCCGTCTTCCCCTTTTCTTCATCTCTCTCAGTCGCCCTCCGTTATTTCTTATTTCTCTCTGATTGGTCTTCTCCCTGGCCTAGAAAGGTTGCCATGGAGACAGAAGCAGATTTGATGCAGAGACGAGAAATAAATTATACAGTCAGAGGGAGCTGTGTGTGTGTGTGTGTGTGTGTGTGTGTGTGTGTGTGTGTGTGTGTGTGTGTGTGTGTGACTCACTCAGTGCCGAAATAGTTTTTTGGCGCTTTTTAATATTTCATGATTAGCTTTAATATTTCTTATTGAATGTTTTATATGTGTCTGTGTGAGAGAAAAAAGAGTGTATGTGTGTGCGTTCCTGGTTTGCTCATGCGATTCTTTGTTCTCCATTTAATATGACATCATACCTTATTTTTGGCTCAGCACCAACCACATGTGTGGGCTTCCTCCATTTGTGTGCAGGTGCAGAGTGTTTGGATAGGAGAGGCTGCTTCTTGATTTAGTGTTTCGTGCTACGTGGAGAGTATGTGGTGCTGCAACAATCAGTCTTTTAATGGATCGGTCAATCAACAGGAAATTAATTAAATTGATTTAATTCTCAAATATTTGGAGATGGATCCAGCTTTTCCAGAGTTACTTGAATATCTCTGGGATTTGGATTGCTGGAAAAAACAAGTAATTATAGGACATTGTGGACTGTGGACATTTATATTTGTCATTTTTATCCTATTTCTTCACGTGTTATAGGCGGAAATACTTATTTATTCACTTCTTACATTTTTAAACCCAAACAATTAGCAAGAGATTACTTAATAAAACATTATGGCATGGTGATACATTACTCCAATCTTTCCCTAAGATTTAAACAAATATATTGTTCTTTGTAATAAATCTTTAATTTAGGTGACATCAGGCCAACTATGACAAACTGAATCTGCAGCTGACCATGACTCAATAAATGAACAGCTCTAACACTGAATTGTATTATTACAATCATAAAAATGCTTATTAAAGTTACATTTCTTAGCATTTCATTCCTGGTTAATTTTCCCACATCCTTCATGCTGCATGTAGGGCATTTTAATCCAGCCTGGGCTCAGCAGTAAGGATCAAAGCTACTTAATAGATGTGTATACATTCATTAATGCTGGGTAAATGTCAGCAGTACTTCGTATCAAAAATGGCATTTGATTATAAACATGTGAAGGATTATAACCTTGATGTTGCTTGGGTATGAGATGGTGAGACCCAAAGAGCTCATTAAAGTCAAGACGAGTGTCAATGCAGATCAGATTGAGGCTTAAAGAATAATCATTATTTGCCCCCCCAGTCTTATATTGCAGCATCTTTTCACTGAAGGGCATTAGGTGTCTGTGTGTTGTCAACTGTTTACATGCAGTTTGTGTGATCAACACACACTGCTCTACGTACCGAGTATAAAATGAGACATGTCATTTAGCTCTACCGCTAATTGGATGCATTTATTTTGGATACAGTTTGGTTTGGACCCATCATGGACCCAGTTATTTCACTGACTAAAACATGTACGGTCTCATCCACTGAGCTCCAGTTGCATGCATGTTAGTGTGCTCATTTGGCTACAGCAAATAAGCTTTATTATGTCCTTTTCACCTGACATTAGAGTTAAGCAGCACTTAATCTCACAGAGTTAGCTTCAGTTCAAAGTGGTTGCTGTAACTTAAATATCTCAGTGATGTATGTGTAGGATCATTTCCTTTATTCAAAGCTAATTTGGCTAATGTTTGTTAGCAATTATTGGACTTCTGAACTAGTGTCTACCTTCCCCCTCCCTTTTAATGTATGATATCCTAAACTGTGGTTGATTAAATGGTAAATGGACTTCATTTTACATAGCGCTTTATCCAGTCTTTGCGAGTCCCCAAAGCGATTGACATACAATTCATCATTCCCCCATTCACACCCATTCATACTGAAGCTGCCATGCAAGATGCCACCTGCTCAAGGAAGTTATCACACCAATAAATATACACACACACACACACACACACACACACACACACACACACACACACACACACACACACACACACACACACACACACACACACACACACACACACACACACACACACATTGGCAATGACATCGGCAATGACATCGGGAGAAACCTGGGGTTAAGACATGTTGGTCACTATTGCTGGGATAACCCTTCTAATTGGAAGACGTCCGCATCAACTCACAGCCAGTCGCCCCTGGGTAATACAGTAAATAATCCCCTGATAGGAGCAGCAGGTATTAAACCAGCAAGATACACTCAGAGAGAGAGGAGGGATGAAGGGAAGTGGAGAGAGAAAGGAGTGGCGGGAGGGGAGAAGATGATGAGTAAACGGGAGTGAAGAGGGAGAGGATTTACTGGTTAAACTGAGAGGACATGAAGGACGGAGTAAGATGGTGGGCGGCAGGATGGGTGGGGAAGCTGTAAGATAAAACTGAAGATATTTACTCATACGGAGCACATTAATGTGTCTCCATGCCTTTAATCATCTTTGATTGCTTTCTCTTGTCAAGCTTGTTTCCCTCTGTATTTATTTTTTTACGTCAGATGTGAAGTCCATCGTTACGCTCTGAAACACACTCTTACACAAAGGCATGTGTGTGTGTGTAAACCAGCTGTAACGCGGGCTACTTAAGATCTAATGGGCTAGAATGAATTGCTTTAACAATGCCCATACATTTCCCTCTAAATCTGTCTGTTGTTAGTGCACAGACAGAGACATCATCAATACAATGAGGGCAGTCATATACACACACACACACACACACACACACACACACACACACACACACACACACACACACACACACACACACACACACACACACACACACACACACACACACAGTACACAAAGACGGGGCTACAAGAGCTTTGCAGGGCGAGTGAGAAAATAAGAGCATCATGGGGAGGGGCTGAGTGGGAAAAAGGGTCAGATGTGAAGGAATAAGTGTAAAGGGGATGAGATGGTGGTGGGGGGGGATCATGTGGGCGACGGGGTAGTTGTGGTTTGAACTTGATTAAGGGGCACAAGGTTTTTGAAGAAAGAGTGTTGAGGTCATGAACCTCAGATATTGTGTAGCATGTGTCATGTGTGAATGTGGATGCAGAGCTGCAGAAGGATCATATTATGTGCGGTCTGTTGACCCAATTATGTGTGTGTGTGTGTGTGTGTGTGTGTGTGTGTGTGTGTGTGTGTGTGTGT
>NW_011335525.1:47558-63640 GCF_000735185.1 Notothenia coriiceps | reverse complement strand
GAGTGAATGTGTGTGTGTGCGTGTGTTTGTATGTGCGTGCGTGCGTGCGTGCGCGCGCGCTGGAGGCTGGGGGGGTGACACCAAATCAAAGAGCTCAGCGCCCCCTGTTGCTGTTTAACAGAGGAACTATATTAATGACTTCACATCTTGATACATTATTGTGTGTGTAGCGCTGCATCATATGAGGGAAATATGCAATAACAGTTTTTGAATATCGATATAACTTGCTATAAAAAATGTATATAAAAGTCTATTCAATTCTAGCTTTCTGCTGCTTTCAGTACACTGCAACAAAAAAAAAATTGCTTACAAAAAAACAATGTAAACAAATATTTTCGTCATGTTATAAAAAATATAACAACTTGCTTTATAAATAAAAAACAATGGAAGGAAATAATTTCCAACATCAAAAAAGTGAATGATAATGATTTTTTGAAGTAATTCAAAAGAAAGTATAAGTAGAAATCTGCACTTCAAAATGTAACTGCAATTTTAGAGCCTTTGAGCTGTTTTTATTTCCATTCATTTCAAAACCATAGACATGCCCAAGGACACTTAGACCTATTGACTGCAGTGCAGGGGTTTGGGTTTGAACCATTTACTCTCTGATTGGTAAACACTCATTTACCCCCTGCTCCACAGCCACACAAGCAGATAACGGGGTTGATGTTTGAAAAACGATAAACTGTTCGGCCCTTGTTGTGAGTCTGCATGTATGACTGAGAAAAGGAAAAACAAACGATTATTGAACTCACTCATCCATATTGATTACGTTTATGCCATCCGATGGTTGAATTAGTCATTGTGTTAACACTTGGCACTTCCTGTTTTCTGCCCTCCAGCGCTGGCATTGCCGTGGGTTTCTACGGAAACGGGGAGTCGAGTGATGGGGCCAATCGTTTGGCCTACTCCCTCCGTCACGCCAACCGCACCGTGTCCGGGGTGGAGAAACTGGTGAGTGGCCCGCTGGATCCCTACACTGCACCAATGTCAAATAACAAAAGGAAATATACGACACGATGCGATGATACTTCATTGTCAGAGCGAGTCTGAAATGTTTCTTGCATCAGAGCAGCTCCATTTGCAGCATCAACAAGGACAGATATTCAAGACAAGATATAAGGGAACCAACATTTAACATAACATTACATCACTGAAGAGGAACAAGACCCTTTGACTTACATTTGACCTGAGATTTAGTTCTGTATTTCCTTTGAGGATTGACTGGTGCACAAAAGAGAGCTTCGGTCTAACTTTTTTAAATCGTGGAACCCTGTATCTCCGATTTGAAGGCAACAATTGATATTAACTGTTCAGGACATGGTTGGGTTCAGAGATGACGTTGGACAGCCTCAATATGTTATCATGGTAGGCTGATTGATAGAGTCTCTCAAAAGGTTGACCTACTATCTGAGCAGATTTCCAACTGGTGGAGCGGTTTTAACTTTAAAGTGGTAGACAAACACTTGTACCATTTAGTACTGCAATACTCTAGAGCAGCGGTTCCCAACCTTTTTCAACTCAGGGCCCAATTAAGAATCTAAAAAATTGTGCGGCCCACATTCAACCATAAACAATACGGGGGCTAAATAAAGTTCAATTCAGAACATGTGACACGTTGTTAATACAGACCGCTGTCAAGGACTGTAATGACCGTTGCTAAGGAGGATCGAGAAAGAGAAAGGAAAAGAGGTTCAAATAAAAAAATATCTTAATAATGAAATGTTTCCACACAAATCATAATGTTTTGCAAATTATTTGGCGGCCCACTTGCAATGCGTTGGCGACCCATCAGGGGGCCGCGCCCCACAGGTTGGGAAACGCTGCTCTAGAACAATCACAGATGTAAAAAAACAGAAGAAGAATTTGTCCTCTCGCATCGAAGGACCTAATGTGATCCATCAAAGCTGATTTGTGTTTCCTGTGAACGTCCAGGTGACGGACAGCGCTCTCGCCTTGAACCAGACGGTGGAGGAGAGCTTGGTGCAGCTGGAGACGGCCTATCAGGAGCAGAAAGACTACGTGTCCATCGTCCAGAAGCTGCAGGGACAGCTGGACGAGCTGGTGCGGCTGATGGTGGACGTTCCCTTCTGGTCCAACACCGACATCTCCCTGGAGGACTTGGCCCGCAAGACGGAGGCGTTTGATTTTTACAGGTCAGTCCTTACAAGTATTGATATGTGTTTGTGAGATACAAAGTATTTGCTGGATGTGCAGAGGGGGAATCAGCAAAGCTATGTGTGGTCTCTACCTTGAAGGAGAGATTTTATTAGGACTGCATAATTATTGGAATTCAGACTTTTGCAATATTCAAATGGAGGAAAGTGCAATATTTGGTCAAGGCTAATAAATACATCAAACATATTTAGGAATAAAGTTTTGTGATGCTTTGGAGAAGTCCCAACATACACATAGGTTTGTAACAGATGATCTAAAAAAAGGAACACACACCTGGATGATTGAAATATATTTTTATGTTTAAAAAATGATCTAATGATGATCTAATTTCGTCAATGATCACATAATAACCACAATTAGATGTTTTTCAAAATGGTGAAGCCCTTATTTTTATGTAAAGGGACTTCCTAGTGAAATAAAGGTTAAATATGAAAGAAATAGGTTATTCATACAGTATTATACAAACAATAAATGTAACCACTATGGCGTGATAAATACGTTAATACCATAAAAACGTTAAACAACCATTAAAACAATGGAAAGAGTAGATATTACAAATCCCAGTGAATAAACCAATGCCATTTTTTTTACTTTCATACCTTATACTGTAAGTCAAAAACCTTTCATACAAATGAGCTAGTGATGTAATTCTCAGTTTGACCCTTATGTATGTGAATGTCCTACACCATGTGTTTTGCTTCTAATTAGCAGCTGGTTTAGTTATGTAATAATATCCCCTATTTGTCTTAAACACTGTATAAATGTGTGTGTTACAGGTGGTTGGGGTATCTCGGCCTGCTGCTGTTTGATGTACTCATTTGCCTCCTGGTGCTCTTCGGCCTGATACGCAACTCTAGAGGCACTCTGATTGGGTAATCTACATTACATCACTCTCCAAAACCTGCTCCTATTGGACGATCCGAAGTCCTTTGTACACTCTGGATCTGTGTATGTTAGAGCACCTCATGTTGCTCACTTTAACGACATGTGTGTGTGTGTCCCATAGAGTGTGTCTGCTGGGTGTTTTGACTCTGATAATCAGCTGGGGGTCTCTCGGCATGGAACTGGCTGTCGCTGCTGTAAGTGTAACCATGGCAACATCGCAGAGCTCCGCAGTGATGTAATCTTTTTTCTTTTTCCCACCGCTCGAGCGAGTGTGTTCTCAGTGTACTGTAGGCTGATGGGTCGTGTGTGTGTGTGTGTGTGTTTTACAGTCAGCCAGCGACTTCTGCGTCTCCCCGGATACCTACATCACCAGGGTAACCAAGGAAAACGCTGTCATCGACCAAGGTACGCCGACTATGAACTACAGAACCAGCGATCAGACATTTCTTCAGTTTTTTGTGATTCCAAAACATGCAGCCTCTTCCTCCAAACACTTCTTATAGAGTCAAACAATAGACTATTTATCCTTTTCAGATTGTTTTATTTTAGTCTTTTTAGATGCCTGAAGACATTAAACAGTACACTATGCCCTAAGATTGCCATTGTCTTTCACAACCGCTCATATTTACGTCATCTGGGGGTAAATGACAGACTCCACACCGCTGTAGAAAGCGGCATAAACAGCATAAAGCAGGGTTTCCAAAACATTCAAGCTCGTGAACCATATAAAAAAGCAGTGTCTACATTCAAACACTTCTTACAGGTTAAACATGTCCGACAATAGACTTTTGTTTTTGTTTTATTCAAGTATTTTGAGATGCCTGAAGAGATCAAACAGTGCAGTATTGCTTAGGGAATAAACAAGAAGCTTTGTACCATTCCTATTTCACAACCACCCATCTTTATGACAACTGGGGATGGCTTTAGGTTGTGCTGTAGAAAGACAACACATATTATAATTTGTGATGATAAAGTATGTATTATAATACTGGACCATGAAGAAGTAAGGACATAATATGATTGGTCAATGTAACCGCTCAAAGGCAGATACTGTACATCAACAAATAAGCAGGAACATCAGCAATACACTTCAGCATCCACACTTGAGTCTCACCCTGACATGTGGCTTCTATTTTAAGCAGGAAGTGTGTGTGTGGTCTTGTCTGTGTGATATGTGTGTGTATCAGAGCAGATCGTGTTTGAGTGACACTTTGGTATCTAAAAGCTCTTCCTCCCTCTGCTGACTGCAATGCATCAGCAACTCTGCTGCCTCTCCCAAATGTTCAAAACAAACATATGAAACGCTCAGAGCACATTACGGCTTTTTCTCTCAGGATCATTATTTGATTTGATCTCTCTCTCTGCATCCTTCGATGTCCCTCTTTACCTCTCAATTACTCCCTTTCTCCTCCCCCTGTGCACTCTCATCTAATGAGTCCTGTTGGCTGTCAGTCGTTTCCGCTCTGCAGCGCACAGATGTTGCCTCTGTCACACACACACACACACACACACACACACACACACACACACACACACACACACACACACACACACACACACACACACACACTGATAAAAATACAATTTCCCTGAGCCAGTGTCCCTTTGTTAGACTTCATGTTGATCTTTTGTGCATTGTTAACCCTTAGATGCACGAGTGACTACACTCTTCCATTAGTGGGTCAAAAAGGACCCGTATTAGAATAATATGTGTTTTTAGGCCATTTTTGTCATTTTGGTTAAGAAAAATCTCTCAAATTATATTTTGGTTCACACTAGAAATATTTTATATTTATTTTTTCACTATTTATAATTTTAGACATTTATTTTACATTTTGAAAAAAACGAGATTCCAGAGAAAATGCATGCGGGTCCTTTTTGACCCACTTATGGAAGCTTGGGGTAGTAATACAAAAACTACAATTTCTTAGAATGTAAATTTGAATGGCATGATATCCAAAACATGTTTTTTGAGGAATAGCTGGAATATGAAATGATAACAAAATGTAATTACAAAGATACTTCAAGAAAACCACCTCACCGGGTCAAAAAACTTATGCATCTAAGGGTTAAGAAAGAATGTAAAGTATGTTGGACTGAGGTGTTTCACCCCTGGCTTTATGGTAACACCCATCTTAAGCCCCTGACTTGTAATTATCATTGAGGCTATTTATCATTGAGTCATTAATCCGGCCACAGAGGGACACCAGCTGGACCCTGAGCACCACATGCAGTAACCTCTGATTCTATAATGCAGGAGCCAGAACGCAAACTTTCAGAACCCTCGGTGTGAGAACACCCCCCTGATTGGCAGGGAGTCCCCTCCACCCTCTGTAAGTGCACACTTTCTAGAACACACTCTCCCTCCACTATCTTCCAATACCCACAGTGCAGCTGGGAAATATAAAAAAACCGCAGAACCCACATCAAGGGCATTTTATCATCTCAGGAAGTAACTGAGGAAGCATGGTATTGATAAATGTACTCACGTCTGATGTTAGAGCGTGCTAGTGTGGATATTGGAAGGTAGTGCCCTATCCCTACACCACTGCAAGTGTCCTCTGTGCTCAAAGTAGTCCGTGATCATGGAACCCGTATGAAGGTCATTTTGGCAGCCTGGGAAAACTGGAAGTTTGAAAAGACGTTTTTTTAGGAATTTGCACTTGCATCAAAAGTGTTATTGTCGAGTCACGTTAGACACACAGTTGTCCTCTATTTCTGATGTATAAAGTCTGGTTGGTCATGTGAGGAGAACTTGTTCAGAGACACTGAAAGGATATTTTTGGTAGCGTATCAACCTTTTTCTTACACACCAAAAGACACAATACTGCCTCAAATGCATCTCTTGTTTTAACTATTTGCGACTACTCCTGCTTTGACGAGGTGCTGCTGGGCCTGTAGTTGTGCGTTTCGGTTCCATGCAGAACTGTAAACATTCGGGGGCTACAGAACTGTGGATTTACCTCATTTAATTACAAAGAATCTACTAATATTAAACCTTCTAGGACACAATTCTTTCTCCTCATCAACTGGCCGAGCCCTGCAGTGAAGATGAAACAAATTGAGCCCAACCCTCTAAACTTCCTGCCCCTCCCCCCTGTCCCCACAGTCTGTCTATGTGTGCATTTTCTCGTCGAGGTGTGTGTGTCCTCTGTTTCTGTGCCCCCTCACCTTTCACCATTAAACAGTAACAGGAGCACACGTTTCCCACCTCCACTGTTGCACTCTAGCAGCCACCAAGATGGCCACGATTCATCATTTTTAGGCAGAGCTGTCGACCAAACTGCGGTCCAGAGAGCTCCCCGTCGTCAGCGACCTGCAGCAGTAACTAGCCAGATGCTTATAAGAGACCACTAACTCATACCAGGCTAACCTACTACATCAGAACTAGAGCACTAACTACAAACCACTGACAAGACCAACCACATCTGCTAATTTACAATAACATCATCCAGACCTAATCAGCTGTAATATAACCAATGACTGTGTTAATCAAACCCCGGCTGTCCAAATGACTGGGCAAAGTGTTTCTGCTGTACCTGTGTGTGTTTGTTCGCCTATCGTAATAATCCTATCTCAATCTAATAATATCTATCTATCTATCCATCTATCTATCTCTCTATCTATCTATCTATCCATCTATCTATCCATCTATCTTACCATATATCTATCTATCTCTATATCTATCTATCCGTCTCTCTATCTATCTATCTATCTATCTATCTATCTATCTATCTATCTATCTATCTATCTCTCTATCTCTATATCTATCCATCTATCTATCTCTATATCTATCTATCTATCTATCTATCTATATATCCATCTATCTATCTATCTATATCTATCTATCCATCCATCCATCCATCTCTATATCTATCTATCTATCCGTCCGTCCATCCATCCATCCATCCATCCATCCATCCATCTATCCATCTATCTCTCTCTCTCTCTCTCTCTCTCTCTCTATCTCTATCTATCTATCTATCTATCTCTCTATCTCTCTCTCTCTCTATCTATCTATCTATTGTGTATCTATCTATTTGTATATCTGTTTATTTGTGTCTTGCTAACACTTACAACCATTCACAATTCTTGATCTGATGTTCATTTTTACCTGTCAAATCAATACTTCAGCACCAAAATGAACATGTTTACTTTAATTACCCTGTTCGTTGAATTCTTGAAGGAAATGTTGTTTTTCTCACCGTCCTCCATGGTACACAATGAATCCAAGAACAGAGGAAACTTTTGAGGGATTATTTTTGTATTCCTCAGATTGAAGTGAGCATTCTGAGAAGAAGTCAGAATCACATGTGGCTCTAATCCTATTTCGTACTGTTCGCTATGGAGACATGTGACAATAAACTGTTTTCTTCAAGAATTCAGGGTAACACAAAGTGGGTCATTAATATACAAATGGTCATTGTGTGGGTAAACTATTCCTTTGAACTGTTTCTACATTACTTATTGTACTATTCAGTTTGATTGTAACCCATACATGTTTTGCTTCTTTTGTTTTTTCTTTGTTGTGTAATTGTTTCCCACTTTCTCCCTGTGGTTGTCTTCTCTCCCGAAATATTTCCCTGTGTCCCCCACCACCCTTCCTCTACCCCCCCCCCTCTCCTCCCTGTCCTCCATGTCTTCAGTACACCTCTAGTATGAGAGCAAAGTACCTGGCCACCAACCGACCCGACCAGAACCGACGCTCCGTCCCCAACGACCAGCTGGACCCGGGAAGCCGGCCCCACCCCACCGCCCGACCCCAGTCCTCGGTCCACTAGAGACCACAACCACCCGGTACTGCCTATCTCCAGTTTCACAGCCAATGACAAGGTCCAACTCATCAGAATAACAAGAAAGAGCCCTCGGCGACAAACCACAAGCTGCTCGTTCCACCACTGCTGTGATGGATGAGCCTACATTACCCACAATGCACAGCAACTGAAGCGCCTTGGCAGTTTCTTCTTCTACTTTTCAATTCTCTCCCCCCTTCTACTGGGATCTGTTTACTGCCCTCCAGTGGAGACCGCACCCACCTTATTGAGACACTTTCACATTCAGACCACACACGCGCACGCGCACACACACGCACACGCACGCACACACACACACACACCCTGTACAGACCTGTAAATAGTAAACGTGTGCTTTACTCTGATCTCATGAGAAGTAGAATCATTACTGGTAACGTGGTGTGCTGCGTGTTTATCATGGACATTTTAGCTGTATCTTTCTCGAACACACACACACACACACACACACACACACACACACACACACACACACACACACACACACACACACACACACACACACACACACACACACAAATGAACACATTGATAGAAGCACACATCTGTATAAATAATAAGCCAGTGAAATAGAAAGCCACGTTGATGTAGAACCGGTACCACCACTTTCTCTTTAGCCGAACATTGTCATCTAACTAAGACTTGAATCATGAGCTCGAAAAGTCTCTCTCCGGATGTTTCTACGTGCGAAAGCAGTTCACGTGTCGAGCAATGCATTATGAACTTGAGCCAGGAAACGCTGTTGTGGAGCGAGAGACACACGAAGGCTCAGCCTGTGCCAAAAAACTCTGAATAACGAGGGATGCCTTCATTCTGTCCTGTTCTCCTACTGCCTCCTCGTGTCTCTAATAAGAGGAAACAACTCACGTGGAATGTTTTCCCTCTGACTGTAAATAAAAAAAGGGACAGGAAAGACACTTAAAAACAAAGACGATGGACAGAAATGGAATAAATCTCACTGATTAAATATTGCGACTACATATTTGCCAGGTGCTATGTACGCCAGTCAGAGTGCTAGAAGACGATCGGGACTGAGGAGCAACGGAAACCTTTTTTATTACTTTAATGTTTTCTTTTAATTCAGGGATAACATAAGGAAAAAGAGCAGTCAAATGAAAACAGCTTTCCATTATGACTGAATGGAAATGGTGTCGTGGATCCTGAAAATCATGTCCCTGATTATTCATGTTACATCAAAGTGTTACAAACTGAAGGAAAGTGGGTGTTTTTTTTAAACGTTAAATCATAAGCTGAATTCAGGATGTGATACAGTGACCAAGTCGTGTTCTGTCTTTTCTTTCTTCCTGTGCTTTTATTTTGTTAACTGGTGACCTTGGACTGACCTCTTTGCCACCAGTAGTCTTTTATTTGTTTAAACCCACAAGCACAAATTCTCTTCAAGGTGACTTTGCGAGCTGGAGAAGTAAAACGCACTGCTAGTGGTTTTCCCTCCCGCTCTAAAACTCTGTAGTGTATAAAAACTGTATTTGTGAAGCCGTGTGTGTGACATCATTGGCTGTTGCTCTATCTCAGTGTTGCTGTGTGTACGTACAGTGGTCAGTGTGTGTGACTGGCATCTAGCCCGAGTCATTTCTACACAGACGCATGCCCTCACACATCGAAACACACACATGCTGTACAGACAAAACACACTTGGTTTCTTTCAAAAAAATCCATCTTTCCCTACTTTGGTCCTGTTTACATTAACATGTAGAGCTGTCGTGACTGCACACCCTCCCACAGCTGTGACATCACACTGATTTGCATTATGGGTGATGTAGTTTGTTCAGAGAAACCTGGTAAATAACTAAGTAAGTGAACATTCAAACACTTTTCAACCACCATTCCTGTACAGCATTTTAATATGTTATTAATCAATGACCACTTCTCGTATTGGCGAGACAATCTTACATGTGTGATTTTACTAGAAAGAAAATATCCATGTTATGGTAACAATGCTACCTATGGTCTAGTACTTTACAGTGTTTTTTGCACCGTAAATGCAAACAGTGTTAAGATCTGTGGACTAGTCACTGATTAATGGCCTTTCATAATGTTTTTAAACTCTTACAACACTTCATATCACAACATGTTTTTTATTTTTCTCTTATCTTGTAAAAATCCAACTTTAAAGATAAAATATTAGCTAGCTGTTTTGTAGGAGATTAAAGGCAAGAGCAGCGGTTTTCCTCTCTTATTAATGGTGAATGACTCTCTGTCTTGCAATGTTTTAATAAAACTATTCCAGTGTAATCTGCACACCTGACTTTAAGTTGTATTTGAATTCCTGTGTGAAGCTTTCTGGGATCGAAACACCCGGTCCCAGTCAGCTTTTGATGGAAAACAAGGTCCACGCTCATGTGTAAGAGTCAGAGATGTTTGTGTGTTTGTGGTATTTACAGGACTTCAAGTACACCTCCTGTCCAGATGTGAAGGACAAACAATGTTTTCTATGGCTGTTTTTATTTTCTGATGGTTTAACTAAGATATTAATGATGTACATGTCAAAACTGTGGTAATGATATCATTCAGCCTGGAATAAATGTTTTAAAAAAGAAATTAAAGCAACTTTAACGTACTGATTGAGACTATGGGTGCTTTTTATGAAAGGTGAACGAAAAATTGTGCTTTTCATTGACATCTTGATATAGGTCCCATGTCAAGCTTTTCTGGTTATTACCCGTCCCCTTGTGTGTTATGAAGGTTTTTATGCATGTAAACGGTCTGCAGAGTCAAAAACCCTCAAAGTACACCCTGTAGCGAGTAAAACTAACACAGAAAAGAGCCTTCTATGCTGCCCCAGAACGCCTCGTTGGAGATTTATCATTTTCCATTGTTTGCTTCCTGGTTTCTGTGACGTGTGAACACCCAAATCAACAACAAATGACCGGATTGGCCCAAATGGACCAATTTGCGGAGCACCTCACACACCAGGATCCCTTGGCTAACTAACAGGGAGTCCCCATTGACTTGCATTGAGCTCCCTGAACGCTTGTAATAGACGAGTTGGGATCGCGGAGAAATGCTCTCAGCAGGGGCGTTCTCACAGCGTTATAAATATAAGTTATAATTCCTTCAGTAGTAGACAGAGTAGAGTTGATGCCGATCACTAAATAACTAGTTGTAGGAAGCACAATGCTGCAGTTTGCAACGGACAGTAAACATGGAAGGAACATGAGAGTGGGAGGAAATGGCAGGGGAAGTGGGGGTGCTACATGACCTACGAGTAAACCAAAGACATCAAAAAACACTGATCCCCCCCCTGCCCAACATCAAGGCTTCAAAAGCCCATCGTCCGCCCCCCCATTAACACCTACACCCTGTGTCCGTCTCTGATGAGTCATGTTCGGTGACAGGTCAAAGTTTTTTATGTTGAGTGGAAAATGTGTTCGCTTTTGTTCCTATTTAAAGATCTCTGCATGTGTTCCTGTGGCCATTTTGATCATAAAGCAACAGACTGCTAGCTATTTCCCTTTAAATGTACTCCACATGACATTTTAACACCCATTCTGTTAACAAATGACATTTCTCTTAAACTTCTGGCGTGAATTTGTTGAGAAATCTACTCCACCACTGGTTCTGACTGTGTGTGAATATTTGAATGTTTACAAGTGTGTGCAAGTGTGTTTTTGTTTGTCTTTCAACAACATCTGGTGAGCTTACCAAACACATCTAAAAGAGTGCTCCAGACACATTTTTCCCAAATAGATACGAGAGTTAATGCCTCATTCTTTGACAGGCGAAAAAGCAACAGAGAAAGAGAGAAAGTGGCGTTCACTGCCCTCTTCAGTCAGTGTGTCATTTACACCACAAAAACCATCCGTCTCTCTTATTACCCCTTATTCCAACTGAACCTTGTGATGTAACACAGATGTGATCCTGCTCACACACACACACACACACACACACACACACACACACACACACACACACACACACACACACACACACAACCTTATATAATACGTGAATACCCGACCTATTTTACTGTGAAACCACTTAACATGTAAGGATTCCTACATGACATACATTTTGAATTCACAGAAAAAAGCATCATTANAAACTACAACATTTAATGCCTCTTGTGATTGTATTGTTTTATTCCAAAATAATAATAATAATTCCGTCGAATTTGACATACAACTCATGTGGTTTTTCACTCTTGCACTGCGACCTGTATGCAAGTGCCTCTTGATGTTGTGCCTCCCTCTTTTCTAATGTTTATACTGTGGATATAACCCTCCATAGCGTATTGTAGCCCCTTTTGTCGGGACCTGGAGGATATTGCTGCGTTATTGCTCCAAATTGAGTCTGTTAAGGCGACTCCGACGTTACGGAGACCCTCCATTATGGCTTTGTTTAACGCATCTGGCTCTCAGCTTGTCGGACTAGCAACAGTAACCAAGGGGGGGCGTGGCTTTGCGAAAGGTCAATTATGATCAGTAGAAATGGCCATGACATGGGACCTTCAAAGCCAAAGCTGGACCTGTCAAGTTTGCAACATTTTAGCTATAAGATATTTTAAAAAAGTTCAAGGTTTTTAAAGATTTCACATTAGACTTTAATATTTAAGTAGTTTTTTCTAGCTAACTTTCACATTTTCTAATATGTTATTAGCTCATATGTTGCAAGATGCATTGAATGTAAATGGTTAAGATGACACATATTGCTCTATATTAATAGCTAAGCCTTACCTACGAAATAGAGTGAAAGATCGGATAAGAGAAATAACTTAATCTCATCCAATCCTTGTGTGTGTTTCACAATGATACACAGCAACCTTTCTGAAGTTGCGTTTATTTCACAGCAGCTGTTGGATATAAATATGTGAGAACATCTGCATGATGTGTTTTATTCATAGTTTATTGTTTTTTCTTCAACGCCTTAGGATGCTCATCATTTAATAATAGTAGTTTTAACAGATGTCAGATGTAGAAAACAAGTCAAGGTGACTCAATGCAGATATATTTTAGACCCCTGAGCTAAAAAAAAAGGCTCCTTAACCTGTTCTTTTATATTTTAAAATGTTATAAGATACAAGGCCAAATAGGAGAGCTTTAAAATGTACTTCCAGCTCACGGAAATATATAAATAAATGCTCAGAAGAATATCAGCCCTATTAAGTTATCGGGGTTTCCCCTTTCCTGTATTATTTTGTGTGTATGTTAATGGTCTGTAAAGCTAAATTCCCAAACTCCCTCCCCCACACTGGCTCTGGTTTCAGACAGAGGGAGGGAAGAGGTGTGGCAACACAGGCAGTATTAGAGAAATAAAGACAGTTAGAACAGCATGTTAATATATCAGAGAAGCGGCACAAGAAACAACTATGAACCTGACAATTAGCATGTTATGTCCTCTTTAAGAAGCACGTGCTACTGTTTGCAGTAACAGAGGCATCCAGCAGGTGTCACTCACAAGCAGATCACAGATTCACTTCTGTGTGTCTCCCTTGGGTGTGCGCGCGCGCGCACACACACACACACACACACACACACACACACACACACACACCTCTACGGGGTCTTGTGTATGGCTGCATCAGATAAGAGGCTTTGTGTTTGTGGGGTTACAGATGCAGAGGGGTGGGGGTCTCTAGACAGGAACCCGCCAGCACATACACAAGGTCAGAGGTGGGAGGAGGGAGGAGGGCCCATCACAAACCCACCCAAAGGGCAGAAAATCACAGAACCATATCAAAAGAAAACTGTTTTTATTCCATGTCTCTACACACCGTCCAGATACTGGAGGTAGCATGTTCGCTTCAGAAGCAACGGTTCATCATATACATTCAATTTACACGGGACTGAATTAAATTGAACAACTTTCATTCAGTTAAACAACTGCTTTCAAAGCACAGAAAGATAAAACACGACCCAACATGAGTCATTCGGGACATATTTGTTACACTGCTACTGTGTAAAAAGCATCATTAATGATCATAATTCAGCTATTGGAATGGATAGAGGCAGTCAAAAGCATTATTTGTAACAGAGGCCTCACCAAATGAGTTAATATATGAACTTCAGAGGTTTGTTAAATTGGAGAAATACTATCATTTGCTTTCATGCGAGTTAAATGCATTGATTTCCTTTTATTTTTGTGTCTGTATTAAAAATAGTAGTGGCTTAAACCAGGAGTTAGCTTAGCTTAGCATAAAGACAGGAGGAAACTGTTAGCCTGTTTTTGTCTGAGAGTAAACAAATAAGTTTACCATCGGCTCTAAAGCTCACATATGACCATATTATCTAACCCTCTTGTGAAAACAAATGAGCGTATTCCCCCAAATTAATTGAAGATAAGCAGAAATAAGACGGCGTAATGACAGTCATGATGATATACTTCAGAGAAAAGATAATACTGAATACGGAAAGGATAAGCGTCAGATAAAACCATCAACATTTCCCAGATGCTTTTAGCCTCATTAGGCTGAGAAATAACAAATAATTGTTCCTTCATGTAGTACATTACAAACTGATAACACTTGAGCATGTGAGGGGCACAGAGTGGGCAAGTAACACATTCTCTTACCATGGAAAAAGCAGAAAAAAAGCTTAATCAAACAGCAGTCAATTGATATAATCTCAATCTGTTGGATCGTTTGTTGGTTCAAACTGATATATCTGACCTTTAGTCTCTTTCTCTTGTTACAATTTGTGGCCCTTTGACACCCAACAACAGTCCACAGAGTCAGAGTTCAGGTGTCAAACTAATAAAATGGCAGGCCCTCGTAAAAAAAGTCTGTTTCCCAGACTGCTGTTGGACGTGAGAGATTCTTCCTCCCTGGTGAGCCAGAGGAGGGCAGCAGCGAGACTCCTCTCTGAATTCCTGGATGTCTGCAATGATTTCTTCCTCCTTCAGTGACAAATTGAGTTACACCAGAGATTTATTTGTCCTCCTCCAGCAGTCAGTGTGTCTCTGGTCGGGGGTTAGAGTCACCGGGGGCGGGGGCACCAAGCAGTGTCTGGGTACAGCAGACAATGGACCGACCTGAACCTTAGAATGAGAGGGAAATGAGTGTCACAATGCCTGGAAGCCGCCAACTGCAGATTTCAAAATAAGACTGTGACTACAATTAGCCGTGTGCATGCTATCATACACACACAATGAACAAAGCCAGGAAGCTTGTCATAGTAGTAAAACATACACAACCAGATCGCTTACATAACGGAGAACACATGTTTGAAAACTAAAGAGTTTCCTGACACTGGGTTCTGTCGATAAACATAAGGTTTTTGATGGATTTTATTCTTTTTCGATTAACCCGTCCATCAATACGTCAACAGCTTTATGTTATTATCTCCAGCTCTTATATCCACCCTGTAGACAAACTGCCATCCGTGTCAGAAGTAATGACAATCAGCCCAATTCAATACACAATGATACCATTACTGACAAGAGGAAATAGAAAAGAAAGGGGAAGAAAGAAGGGAAGCCGGACAAATAAAAAATAAACACTCTTAATGTCGGGAAGTTTAGAGATAAGATCGGTTTGTGTTTTATCCTTTCCATTGTTGGTTGCCTCTGATGTCAATGTTGTTCCTCTCAGTGTTCAGAGAGCAGGTCGCCTTTTGTGTTAGACTGAGCATCACAGACTGACATTTACAGGCTCAAACGTTACATTTGCCATCAAAAGAATTAAGCGCAGGTCTGTTTTAAAATTCAAAACATTGGGACACTTCCTCAGGAGAATGATCACAAATAGAGCTGAACAATTAATTTATAAATTGTTACATTGATTGACAGAAGCCATTTTGAAAATCAACTTAATAGGCTTAATTTTTTTTAATTGTGGGGACTTCCTGTTTTTCTTAGTATTGCATTTAAGTCGAACAAAACAAGGAATTTGAAACCATCGCCTGGTTTATATAATCACATTTTCCCAATTTTCTGACAACTTATAGACCAACACAAATATGAAATGAATCATGAAGTGACTGTAAGGTGTTTGTGCTGCACCATTTACTGATATTTTACCTTGTAGGATCTTCATTTATTGAAAACAGTCCGTTCACATTGACTGTGTTTCTGCTGTTTTCCACTGTGCCGTAGCTGAGAGTCACCTGGAGAGGAAAACAGAAACAAGCTGTTAGACAGTCTGCTGATAGGCCAGTATGTTAGTATGTTAGTGTGTGTGTGTGTGTGTATGTATGTATGTATGTATGTATGTATGTATGTATGTATGTATGTATGTATGTATGTATGTATGTA
>NW_011335525.1:46826-47524 GCF_000735185.1 Notothenia coriiceps | reverse complement strand
AGAGAGAGAGAGAGAGAGAGAGAGAGAGAGAGAGAGAGAGAGAGAGAGAGAGAGAGTGTGTGTGTGTGTGTCAAATATTTATTATAAATCACACAAATTCTGTGTTTTGCATTTAATAATTCTGTGTTCTTCATTTATTAATTAAACGTTAAATACCTGAGTAGGTCTGAGTCAGTGTGAGGGAAAACTGATATAATAACGACTGATTTGTTATCTGTTGTCAGTCAGTGAGTAAACGGAGATCGGGTCAACGGTATGCTGGCTCGGGTCTCATCCTTCAAAGAAACACAACGCAGACAAGGCTAATCGACGGCGGTCACATGTGTACCTGGTTGTGTATGTCTGACACCAGCCCCAGGTTCTCCAGGTGAGAGTGGAACAGCGCTGAGCGGAGCAGGCGGACCCCCAGCAGCGCCTCCACGATGTAGCCCACCGTGCAGTCGTCAGGGAGGCGGATGTGATCTGCCGTCGCCATGAAGGAGCCCTCACTGCACAGGGAAAGAATGTTCAAATCACAAATCAAAACTCACCTCTTCAGAACTGCTTTTAATCTGTAATTAATGTTGTGTTTTATATATTTTAAAGGTCCCCTATTATACTGATTTTCATCAAATATATATAAAACATGTCTCTTAAGTGTTTGGCTCCAAACACCAAACAGATCATTGCAGCATTACCCATAATCCCCTCTGTTTCAG
>NW_011335525.1:43488-46693 GCF_000735185.1 Notothenia coriiceps | reverse complement strand
CCTTGGTTGGTGATTGGCTAATGGTTACACAAGCCAAAACATTGTTATAACATCATAAAGTGGCCAAAATCTGATCAGCTCATATTCAGACAGGTTTTTATAGAAACGGATCAGGACAAAAAGAGAGAGCATTTTTTTCCCTGAAACTTTCAGAGTCTCTTTCCACAGAGGGGACACATGTTGATGTAGAAGAGACATGAGAAAATGGATTTTGCATAATAGGTGACCTTTAAGTGTGTTATTTTTATGATTTTTTACTCTGTGAAGTGTCTGAGCTTCAAGAAAAAAAGCTCTAAAAATAAAATTCATTATTATTATTACAAATATAAAAACATAGAACAGAGGAGATGTTGTGATGTAACTTAAACAGATGCAAAAACATATTGTGATCATTTATCCAGTGTGTATTTACCTCGCCCAGGGTTTCATCTTGAGAGCGAGGCCGCGGCTCAGACAGAATCCCGCTCCTCCGGTGGCGAACCAGAAACTCACCTGCTTCTGCAAACAAACACGCAAACAAACAGCATGAGAGAAGGGTCTGTGATCACACTGCTCTGGCATCAGTGAAGGACAAACACATGTCGATCCAACTCTGTGGGCAGCTCCCAAAAACAATTATCTGAACTAACCCGTATTGGTTAGTTCTTATTGTGAAACTTCTGTGTTTTGAATGCACGATTACCCAGAAAATAACAGATGAAGAAGCAGTAGACAAACTTCAACGTTGTGCAACTGAAGGTCAAATCTGTTTTTGTGGAAGGAGTCTGGCTCTGACTTCAAAGTGTAGACAGAAGCTTCTGTTAATGGAGAGGGCTGTCTGACAGAAAGTTAAAGCCAGTACACTTAAGCTGAAATGGATTTCTTTTTTTCTTGGCTAAAATAGGTTTCGTATTACTTGGGTCAAGCTTCTCTTTAAGTGGCAATAGCAATTAAAGAAGATTTGACCTTCAGTTGCACAACATTGAAGTTCGTCTACTGCTTCTCCATCTGTTACTTTCTGGGTAATCGTGCATTCAAAACACAGAAGTTTCACAATAAGAACTAACCAATACGGGTTAGTTTAGATAATTGTTTTTGGGAGCTTTATAGAGAGCATCGACAAGGGGTTCATTTTCCTTTTGAAAACGACGAGAGAACGGTTAAGCAGCTAAATTATTCCCAATACAGCATGTACTTAAACTGATATTTTGGATGTGGCTTAAATACAGTTTGCTGCTGACCCTATCCATTATAGTTCTCCAAACTAACCATGCACACCACCAACTACCTCATACAACGCTACTTCAAAATCCAACCTATCCCTTTAAGAAGCTTGCAAAATCCCACAGACTGAGATCAATTTGGATGCATATCTGTTTTAGTCATGGAGCAGGGAATAAGGTGAAACAGCAGAATATAAAGTGAAATCATTAGCTACTGTCTGAGCATCTGCAAGGTGAATCAAATCATTACCATTTCAGCGGTGCCGAGCTTCTCCGTGGCCTCGATGGGTCGCTCCAGGCTGGGCCGGCCCAGGTAAACGTCCTGAGAGTGACTGAACTGAGACAAGAGCTTCAGCAGGGAGCCCACGTTCACGTAGTTATCATCGTCCACGTGACAGAACCACCTGCAACACATGACAGTTAGTCAAATGCTCAATGAGTGTCAATTTATTTATCGAATTTAAAATATACATTGCTGCCCCCGCTGGCAAGGTGACTCTTAAAACAACTGCAGGATACTGAACCTTCGTTAAAATGAAGTTAGCCTTATACAAAAGTATCCCGGAGCCTTACAGCAAACCGTGTTTTGACCACAAAGGATTTATGAATAATGAATACATTGCTTTTTGTTCTGCGGGATTGAATTCATGTTTTGAAATCACATCTACCTATTGTTACACAGATCTACAACATTGCTATTTTTTGGTATTTCGAAGAAGAGAAAGAATAAGAGCGTGTCTGAACCCTCCTGTCTCTGGCTTTAGTGATTTGAATAAAAGAGGACTAGGTGTTATTGTGTGTGAGAAGAGTGTCTTCTTACTTCTTGGCAGAGTTGATGAAAGTGTCGTATTCCAGAGCCATTTTACAGGAGAGAGCCTGGCGATTGTGGGCCGCGGAGCAGTTGGTGTTGATCAGGTGATCTCCTGATATCAACGACAAATACAAATGAATAACAAGCCCCGACACAGCATTGGTTAGATCTACAATATGAGATAAATTATGTTTATTTATTGAAGAAGCTCTTAGTAAGTAGCATACTGATTAAAGACAGCCTAATACATATCCTCGTTAGACATGTTTTTCTGCATAGAGTAGTACAATGTGTCAGATAGTGAGAAGAATGGCTCATTGCAAGTAAAACAATTCTATGAGTGAGATGAGGAAAGGCTTGTTGATAAAAACTGAAGTGACTTCCTGCACTTCATGGAAACACATTATTGCAAAGTCAGCAGCCCGGTTCCTGCTTTCCTGCTCACTGACTGCAGATAACACTGTTGCTGCTCAGCAAAACTGCCGTGTGTGTGTGTGTGTGTGTGTGTGTGTGTGTGTGTGTGTGTGTGTGTGTGTGTGTGTGTGTGTGTGTGTGTGTGTGTGTGTGTGTGTGTGTGTGTGTGTGTGTGTTGCTCACCCATCCTCTTCCTCAGCTCCTCGTCCTCTCCATCAGTGAACACAAACGTCTATGGAAAGAAACACAAACACACGCTCCATGTTATTCCAGCAGAAACAAAAACACCATCATGAAAAGGGACTCACTGCTCCACCATCATTGTTCATGAAGGATTGTTTATGATTTCAGGTGAGACTCCACCTGTTTCCTCGGTCACACACACATACACACGCTGACACGCACACACCAACAGCAGTGTGCAATGCAAATATTGGATGCAAGCCAGGAAAAGGTAAGCGCCTTGTCTATCAACAGCAGAGCAGCTGTGTGTGTGTGTGTGTGTGTGTGTGTGTGTGTGTGTGTGTGTGTGTGTGTGTGTGTGTGTGTGTGTGTGTGTGTGTGTGTGTGTGTGTGTGTGTGTGTGTGTGTGTGTTTGAGAGAGACAGAGAGAGAGAGAGTGAGATAGTGTGTGTGTGTGTGTGTGTGTGTGTGTGTGTGTGTGTGTGTGTGTGTGTGTGTGTGTGTGTGTGTGTGTGTGTGAGAGAGAGAGTGTGCATGTGTGTGTGTATGTCTGTCTGTCTGTCTGTCTGTCTGTGTGAGAGAGAGAGAGAGAGAG
>NW_011335525.1:35754-43454 GCF_000735185.1 Notothenia coriiceps | reverse complement strand
GATGGGATGTGATGTGATGGGATGTGATGGGATGGGATGGGATGGGATGTGATGGGATGTGATGTGATGGGATGGGATGTGATGTGATGTGATGTGATGGGATGTGATGTGATGTGATGTGATGGGATGTGATGTGATGGGATGTGATGTGATGTGATGTGATGGGATGTGATGGGATGGGATGTGATGTGATGGGATGTGATGTGATGGGATGTGATGTGATGGGATGTGATGGGATGGGATGTGATGGGATGTGATGTGATGTGATGTGATGGGATGGGATGTGATGTGATGGGATGTGATGTGATGGGATGTGATGTGATGTGATGTGATGGGATGTGATGTGATGGGATGGGATGTGATGGGATGGGATGGGATGTGATGTGATGGGATGTGATGTGATGGGATGGGATGTGATGGGATGGGATGTGATGGGATGTGATGTGATGTGATGTGATGTGATGGGATGTGATGTGATGGGATGGGATGTGATGTGATGTGATGGGATGTGATGTGATGGGATGTGATGGGATGGGATGTGATGTGATGTGATGTGATGGGATGTGTGTACCAGGAGGAAGTATCCGAGCAGCAGGATGGGCATCAGGATGGCGATCAGCAGGTAATCGATCAGAGAGAACGTCCTCTTGGAGACGTAATGAAGACACGTCCTCTGTTTCTGAGACACACACACACACCTTACATCAACGATAAAACTGATATACAACTTTATATATGTTTGTATCAATATTAACTAAAACATCCCATAATAACCTCATCAGTGTTACTCCTTTAAATATAGACTTATCTTTATACACAGTTTAAATGATGACATCATCAGCCGGACTCACCTGATTGGTCAGCTGGGCGTCCGCCCTGTTGTCGAGCAGATACTCCACGACTTTCAGTTTGCCGCGGCGACAGGCTGCGATGAGGGGCGTGTCTCCGCTGATTGGCTCCTGGACGTTGAGCTGGGCGGAGTCATCTCTGAGAGCCGAGTAGAGGCGCTGCAGGTCTCCAGAGGACGCCCATCGGCACGCAGGCTTTAACACATTATTATATAAACACATTATTATATATATATTATATAAACACATTATTATATATATATACATTATATATATATTATATAAACACATTATTATATACGTATATATATTGTTATATAAATACATTATTATATATATATATTATATTACTATGAGGAGCCAACCCTTTAATTACATTCATCACAGGAGAACATGGCTTCACTCCTTTGTTTGCTTCACAGTGACCTCACTA
This sequence comes from Notothenia coriiceps, assembly GCF_000735185.1. Lineage (NCBI taxonomy): Eukaryota > Metazoa > Chordata > Actinopteri > Perciformes > Nototheniidae > Notothenia > Notothenia coriiceps. The sequence continues at coordinate 42,173 of NW_011335525.1, read as the reverse complement.
AGGAACACTCATGCTCCTATTGGCTAGCACTCCAACACATTGAACGTGAGGGGCGGGACATCTCTGAGCGGTTGACCAATCAGAGCAGAGCAGGCCAGTTAACCACCTGAAGGCATTGTGTGTTGTTGGCGCCACACTATCTACACACACTTTGCATGGAGAGACACACACACACACACACACACACACACACACACACACACACACACACACACACACACACACACACACACACACACACACACACACACACACACACACACACACACACACACACCAGTAAACCAGTTTGACCCGTTCTGCTCTCTGAAGCACTAGTCGCAAGATTCTGCAGAAACCAGCAGTTATTTTAATCTGAAGCAGATGTCTCCAGATGTCTCCAGATGTCTCCAGATGTCTCCAGATGTCTCCAGATGTCTCTGCAGACTCCTCACATTGTGTGTGTGATCAGGTCCAATTGCTGTCTGTCTGATGGTTATAAAACTGATCCAGGATCTGAAAGGATCTGCTGATGCAACCTCTCCTCCTCTGATGTATTTAATAAGCATAATATATGATATTGATCTGCACGAGATGAAAAGTCAAGATGTAAATAGCTCTGAATGTTGGCTACTCCGGCCAACAGAGGATCACATTCAGCTTTTGATATCAAATATTTAAAACTATTTATTAAAATATTTTTGTTTTAGACATATATGTTTTTTATTAATATGTTATTATATATTTATCAATATTTCAGTAGTAATGATTTAATACAATTAATTTGATACTTTATAAATCAATGAAAAAAAAGTATCTTTAATTTGTATTTATTTTCTACTTCTGTCTCTTTAGTATTTATTAACTGACGGTTTGTCCCCGTGTGTGTGCGTGTGTGTGTGTGTGCGTGTGTGTGTGTGTGTGTGTCAGCTGTGGACTGATGTCGTCACCAGGTAAACTGTCTCACCTGTCGCCTGAACTGACCGGAAGTTACCTCCGATAAAAAGCGGTAAATAAAGTAATAGAATTGTAATCAAGAGAGTTTCCTCACCTGAGAGTAAACCAGCCCCATGATGTCCGGAACTCAGAGAGCTCACCTGCCGTGACGGAGAACTCACACACTTCCGGTCCAGCGTTTTCAAAATAAAAGTTCACAGGAAGTGAGAGCTCTCTTCCTGTTGTTCACTAAATATATATTTCACTACATATTGCATTGATTTTATAACTAATAAAAAGATATAACAATGTTTACAGTAAATATTATATAATACCAGTGAATGTAATGATCTTATATACTACATGTTTACATTAAATTAGAATCTATATCTTTTGCATTTAATTTAGATCTTATGAATAAACTTTATCACTAAATATGATCTGTCTCTGTTCGCAGTTTCACACCTAACACAGAGGGGCTTTCTCAATGTCGAGGAAGGATGCTCCAGAGCCACTATTTCAAGGATGCTAGTCATCGAGCCCTGCGGAAGGACTGTTCCAATGTCCAGGATCCTTGGAGTTCTAGGACTGAGTCCTTCGTAGCAGGGCATTTCGAGGATGCACACGTGTATTCTCGGCAGTCTTAAAATCCCCACAATGCTTTGCGCACGGACCAAATTCCAAATCTGTGGCTGAATCCAGTACACATTAAAACGTAAGTATGTTCCTTTGGGGGGTGGTGGCGAAGTCCATAGGGACTTGGCTTGGCAACTGGAAAGTCACCAGTTCAAGTCCCGGAGGGACCAAGTGCTACCGAGGTGTCCCTGAGCAAGGCACCGTTCCCTAAACTGCTCCCCAGCTATGGGCAAATAGCAGGGGCAGATGGGGCTCATAGCCATGGAAGGCAACCCATCCAGGAGAAGGACACTCTGAACTAAAACCAGGACTGAGAGGAGTTGCGCCCCCCAGTCCTTAATCAGCTTAGTATGCGTGAGGAACAAAGTCATCCCAAATCCTAAACCTGGATGGATGGAGAACCGGGATGACTGGAAGCGACGATGGAGGGCACGTCTGAGGACGACCTAGAGATGTTCAGAGGCGTAGTAAATGAGCACATGACTTGTGTTTACAGTCCGTTTGAGTTTTGCCGTGTGAACGCAAACCTTCGGAAACTCGTCTGGAGCGCGAGTGACTCTCAGGTCTGAAGGAGAGCTCAGAGCAGGTCTCCAACACGTCGATCGCAAGCTACTTCTACTTATTTTATTTTTTAGCTCTCATCCTAAAGACAGTTGGAGAGCGCTGCCTCAGAGCGCTTTGACTCTATGATGGAAATGAACCTTGCTTTGACTTTGCCTCTCTTGGTTTATGCTGCGGTTTGCAGACATCAAGTAGGATATGAATACACATGTTATTATTGATTGGTGATTTTATGATCCTCTTATGGCTGCTTATCCTCCAGATGATGATCATCTTCCATCTTCACCAATCAGCTGTGAGTCTTCTTCAAACTAATCACGCTCAATGTAAGGCCTCTCTTATGACGCACGCCTGCACACTTGCTAGCCTGCTCCACTCTTCATTCTCTGAGGCTAGGAAGGATTCTTGCCTAGCCTCTGAAGAACCTGACTCGGAAGGACATGTCCTACCAAGGAAGTGTCCTCGACTCTGTGAAACACCCAGAGAGCATTTATTACATCTGTATTTAGGGGTTATAGTAAAGGAGGTGTTTCTCAGAGTGTCCAGCAGAGGGAGACATTACATTTATACATTTATACAATTATAGATAATCACGATCATTCATCTTCGACTGTTTGTATGTTTGTATATCTTTACTGTTTTTTATTACATATCTTGATTGTATTACATTTTTATAAAAAATGAACAAAGTGTAATTATTGTTGTCTTTTATTATTAATCATATATTTATTTATTTTTACTTTCAATTAATGAGCAATGTGTTATTTTCAAACTGCTGCCAACATTTCTCAAATCGGGATCAATAACTTTTATCTGATCTAAAAACGACAGAATTGGCTCTTTTTATTTCAGTCTCAGAGTGAGACCTCGCTCCTCTTTCTATCTTTGGCAGCAGTGGAGCGCATGCGCAGTGCGACGACCACGCTTGTAAACCAACCAGAAGCTGAGAGTGAGTCATCTTCAGAGAGGAGACGATCTACACACACACACACACACACACACACACACACACACACACACACGCGCGCGCACGCGCACACACACACACACACACACACACGGTTAGCTTCCTGCTACAGCGTGGATCGTGCTGTCCCGGGTCAGACCCCCCCCCAGCTGCAGGTGAGACTCTCACGAGCAGGTAAATAAATCAGCTGTTTTTAACAATAATATCCGGGTCTTTTTCTGTCTGTTATCCCGGTGTTCACCTCTTTATCTATCGCTGAAGCGTTTTGATTCAGCCTGTTTTCCTCTGAGACTGTGACACTGTCCGTGTGGTCTCTGCTCATCTCTGTCCCTCTCTGTCCCTCCTCTCTGTCCCGCTCCGCTCCTCTCCTCTCTGCTCCTCTCTCCGCTCCTCTCCTCTAATCATGTGTATACAGTCTGTTGGCTCCAGATGTAAAATAAGACACCGTAACAAAGCCCTTAAATCTTCCTGAATCTTAAGGTCTTTATTAAAGCAGTCCTCGAGCTTTATTTTGAGCAAGCAGCTTCTCCCTTAATGTGGTCCTGACTCCTGAGATATATATTGAATAAGCTTACTGTTTTAATCAGAGCAGCACCTACCTGTGTGCGTGTGCGTGTGCGCGTGTGTGTGTGTGTGTGTGTGAGGTGGTGCAGAGGAATGTGGAGGAGCAGGAGGAACGGCCACACCTGACACACCTGTCTCACCTGTATCTCTGTATACCTGTCTCTCTGTTATAGCAGCGCCCCCTGCTGGCAGCTCGCTGCAGTGCAGCTGCTAACATCTCAGCTCTTTAAGAATCTTTGGTTGAACACAGTGGCGTAACTATCGCAGCCGGTGCCATCTTGGCTCTAATGTTTGTATTCACTCCATGAAAGGTGTGTCAGAAGAGCTGCCATTGGGATGAATGAATCACTACTCAGCGTCTCACCGTAATCCCATCTGCTTGTCCTGTTTTCCTCCCCTCTGCATAGCATCCCAGTCCCAGGGTGTTCAGAGAGGCTACGGGACATTTGGGTTACACCTTTGGCCGGCTCTGGGCCCCGGTGCAACGCATATTTAAAAAAAGATTATTTAAAAAAAGAAAATATTATATATACCTTTTTTTTGGGGGGGGGGGCAATGGCATTGACCGGTTCACGCAGTCTTCAAAGAAACCAATCAACCTAAATTAATTTGTAGTTTGTCTGTCCAATGACATTGCTCTCTTTCATGTCATGTGATACCTTGCCTGACGAGCGAACCGTTGAATCAACCTGTACTGTAGCTAACAGCAGCAAGTTTGGCAGCGTTATAAAAAATGTAATAACTTGCATTTATAATGTACAGCAAACCAAAGCACAAGCGGCGCTGAAAAGAGAAAGGGAAACAGAGAACAAGGAGATGTAGCGGCTAAACTGACAAAATTAGACCGTTCTTTTTGTCATACATCGTCCTCGAAATCTCGATTAATTCTGTAAAGTGATTGTGTGATTAGTTGGCTGTGCAGTTGTCAGGCTGTGGTGGTCTGAGGCCAGGCCAGGCTGTGGTGGTCTGAGGCCAGGGCAGGCTGTGGTTGATAGCCTACATGTGGCACTTCTGAGTGGTTGTGTGTGTCCGTGCGTGTGAGCGCATCAGCATGCGCTTATGTTTNCAATATTTGCACCGGGGCCAATCACAACCTTGCTACGCCACTGGTGGAGGATGAGGGGCTGCGTTAGATCGTTCGGATCGCATCCAACGTGTCGACTGCACATCACAGCGCATTATTTTGACCCACAGTGGTTCGTCTCATGCTTTGACTGAAGATGAAGACAGAGGAGCGGCATTTCGCCGACAACTGCAAACAGGCTTATCTGTTTGAGCAACTGGCTCGGTGCAAAGAAGTAGTCAGGGTTGGGAGAGAGTGAAGAGAGAGAGAGAGGTTCCAGGTTGTTGTATTGAAAATATTCAGGAGAATATTTGTCATTGATCCAATGATAATAAACAAAAATTTGCATAAAGCATATTTTGTCCACTTATATGTTGATAAGAACATTTAGAACAGATAAAAAAATGTGCGATTAATTTGCGGTTAATCGCGACAGCACTAGTTTTGATATATCTGAGACTATTGCCTAAAAATAGCATGATAGGTGCACTTTAAGTTAAGACTTTAAGTTAAGACTTTGCTAAATTGGGCAATTAAAGCTAAACGTTCTTAGAACAATGGCTGTAAGCGTCCTTGAAGTCTCTAAAACGTTCACTTTTGTAATTGATGCCAAGTGGACCTCGACATGCACGCCAACAGATCAATACTTAATGAGATGCCGCAGTGCAGCCTGCACAGCTTCAGCGGGAAAGATGCCAAGAGTCCACTAACCTTTCTGCAGTATATCTTTCAGACATTAATCAACTACGAAGGACTTTATGCCAAATAAAAAACATTATGACTTTGTTTGTGTTGACTCGTCTAATTACTCTCTGTCGTCTAAAAGGTCTGCAATTTATTAATATTTTCATGCAAACACACTCAACTTAAAAATGAGCACTTTAGCCTCACCTCATGTCAAATGCAGTCACACCAAATCACTCTATTTCCCAAGTGTCTCTTACGAAAAGGCAAGAAAAATGATGTTTGATTTAGGCTCTATGTACCTGCAAAAATGAACTATGGACTGTGCTTCTCTTTAAAGTTTTAAAATCTATTATTGCTTGGTTTTTCTCTTCATGAGCGCTCCGTGATCTTCTCTCTTTCTTGTGTTTCTGTCATGATTTGAGAACTTCTTTTATGGGTTGTCACATGTCCTTGAGTGTCCTGTTAGACTCTTCCAAAGAAAATGCAATAATATTTTTATTATACAACTCCTGACGGCAAATCTTACACCTATTAGGTAAATATTTTGCATTTGTTGTCTTTTCTTAATTCTCTGTCAAAGCGTCTTTGAGTTCATGTATTATTATTATTATTGTTATTATTATTGCTTTACATTGAGTAGTAATCGTGTCAAACACAAACGTCTACAGTCAACCTTAATCTGTCTTAAAGGGATTGATAATATCAATAAATCTGCAACAGGAGAGGAACGAAAACAATAAAAAGAATCTCTATACTTTCTATCATTCTTGAAGAACGTAGGAAAATCCCCAGAGGGACTCCCATCTGCAACCCCCCTGCCATGCAGCACAAATTAAATACTAAATCTTTGTACCGCTGCCTGTGGTAGAGAGAGAAAAACATCTCTGCGTGTCCAGCCAGCTGTGAGTTTTCGTCAGTCAGTTTTCCACTCTTAAGCCTCAAGAGAGCTTGTGAGTGTGTGCAGCAGCAGTGTGTGTTGGGAGGAGGAGGGTAGGGGTCACAGTGGAGAGAAAATGTGGATTTTAA
>NW_011335525.1:34203-35727 GCF_000735185.1 Notothenia coriiceps | reverse complement strand
GGGGGGGGGTTTGGTGGTTGTAGGAGTTTTACAACACAGGAAACAGTGATCACAACAACAACAGCCATTGAGGCTGGGGGAGAAAGTGGTGTCTTTGTGTGTGTTTACTCTTGTGATCAGACGCTTTTTTAACTTCCCGTGAGAAATCTGCTGGGTTCCCAGGGCATCTGAGTGTGTTTCCATTACTCAGCAGTCTTACAGTATAGAGGTGTGTCTGGGAAGCAGGTGGAGTTACACACACACACCTGAGTGTGGGAGCGGGGCAGGAATGCGTCAGGCGAATCAGCTGATTTCTCCAACATAAGCTCTATTTACATGTCAACAGTCTCTGTGCAGCATGGGATGAGACTGCAACGACTCCTCATTCAAACACTGAGGTTTGAATGGAAATCCGAGAGACCGCTGTTCGCTCCACAGTCCTGTCTGCCTTCGATTAGGAGCTTTGAAGCCGCTGGGTGCAGTCTACCACAGCCTCATGTGTTGTACAGCAACAGATTGACTCACTCACCACCGTGATGCAGAGCTAAATTGTAGTGTTTGATTTTAAATATTTCTCTGTGAGACTGATCACCCCTCCTTTCAATGATCCAGATCACAGGACTGATGGTTTAATCATGAGGAAAGATGGTTTCTAGTATCATCAGTGAAGGAATATTAATTCAGATGTAGCTGCAATGATTAGACAATTAACCGGAAGATATAGTTTTAGTTCATAGTTTTTCAAGCAAAAACTGCAAAACATATTCCGTTTCTAGCTTCCCATAATCAATATGTTGTTGTTTCCTTACTTTTCTTTGATAGTAAAGCTGATATTACATTACATGTTACTTGTTAGACGCTTTTATGCAGGCACAGGCATTTTTCTCCTATTCGAAGTAATTATTCCAACAAATAATCATTAGATTCTGCCCAATTCACAATATTTATTTAAGGGGGACCTATCATGCAAAATGCACTTTTGTACGCCTTTTATACATGAATATGTGTCCCCGGTGTGTCAGGGAACTCACCAAGTGTCAGAAAACACAACCCTCTCTCTTTACCTCCATACCCAAATCTCTAAAAACAGGGCTGCAACGGATCTGATACCGATTTGAATTTTTCTGACGTCAGAAAAGGGGTGCTCCGCCTATATGGGCAACTCTCCACCTATCAGGGCAATGGAGGGTTGGGCCACGGCCACTGCCGCTCGAAAGCGCTGGAGACACTAGTACATATGCCAGGCCTGTAAGTGTCTGCCACAAAAGCAGCGAAGAAGACTTCTCACAGATTCAGCGGTTATGGCTAGAAAGGATTCGTCTTGTGTAAATATGACGTCAGGTTCTGGTTGTAATCGGAGCGGCTCGGAAACACATCTACAGCAGTAACATGCAACATGCACATTAATGCAGCAGCAATATTAATAGAGAAACATCAGACATAATAGTAAAACACTGAAAGGGAACATTGNGAGCGAAATGAGGCGTGGCTAAAATGCATGATCTGTTTGGTATTTTGAAAAAAAGACTTCACAAGATCGGAAGA
>NW_011335525.1:33763-34163 GCF_000735185.1 Notothenia coriiceps | reverse complement strand
CAGCGGTTATGGCTAGAAAGGATCCGTCTTGTGTAAATATGACGTCAGGTTCTCGTTGTAATCGGAGCAGCTCGGAAACACATCTACAGCAGTAACATGCAACATGCACATTAATGCAGCAGCAATATTAATAGAGAAACATCAGACATAATAGTAAAACACTGAAAGGGAACATTGTATTGCACCAGGAGCTATCTTGGGACTTTTACTGCGACAACGTTGACTTGCCTGTGAATAAAAAATAAACCATAGTGTTGGTGATCTACAGTGTTGTCATTCTACTTTGAACAGCAAGACCGCTAACACCCTATTTCAATAATCGCACTCCCTGTAATTGACATTAATTAATAGATAGTTTAGCTTCTCACCATCATTTGCAGTGGCCCACTGATGTTAACGA
>NW_011335525.1:27733-33749 GCF_000735185.1 Notothenia coriiceps | reverse complement strand
AACGATCGTAACTTAAAGGCTGCCTGCCTAACGTAAACATTCAGCTACGTGACTTGCAAACTCTCGCGAGAGTTTTACACAAGACGGATCCTTTCTAGCCATAACCAGATTCAGCCCTTGCAAAAACAGGGCTGGACTAGAGCAAATAGAGCGAAATGAGGCATGGCTAAAATGCATGATCTGTTTGGTATTTTGAAAAAAAAATACAGACATGTTTTATATAGGTATGGCCCTAGCCCTACAATATATTATTCAAATATAGCATGATAGGTCCACTTTAAGTAAAATAAACTATTTTGCTACTCAGGCAAAAACGATTGCTCCTTTCAGTGTTAAATTACTGTGTAAGTGTAAAGCATATTATGAAAAAAGAGAAGTTGAGATTAGTTAAAAGGCGTTGAACCCAATACTAAAAGCTTTAGGCCAAACATATATACTATCTAAGGCTAGTGGTTTAAACATCACACAGCTTCCCCTAAATGTAGTGAAGAAGACGCGGAAAAGTAACTTAAACTTGTGTTTCGTTTCATTCTAACTCTGAACCTTTGAAAATGAACTTCATTGGCTTTGTCTGCTATTTTTAAAGCCATGACATCTCAGTTTTTCTTGATGTTTGAAGCCGTTTTTCATTAAGCAGTGATTCTGTGAATGTCGACGACAGTCTAAACAACAACTGAACAATTGTTTTTATTCCCAACTCTGCAAACAAATCTGCATCTCATTGAAACCACTTAATGCAATCCAGGCTTCATCCATCTCTCCTCTTCACACCCCCCGCTTGTATAATGTCAACACGTTAGCAGCCCTGCGGTTGGCCTGTTAGCTCCTCACTTCTCCTCTCATACATTACAAAGGCCTCTATCTCACTTTTACAATGCACTGGCAGAGGGATCAAAGGGCCTGCAGACACCGGCACATTACAGGGGGTTTATAACTCACTCGCAATGGCAGCAGGAGATTTGGGAAACCTTTATAACTTCCCTTAATATAGGTACTATTTACACAGGACCACACTTAAAGCCAGATAATGTGCATTTGATCTTGTCAAATATTAAAACTGCACCAGCTGATAAACCACATAAACACAGGATTTAAAGTTTACTTGTAGTAAACAATAGAAAAAGACTATCTGGTCTCCTTTTGTGTGACTGATTTGCACCAAATTGCATGATAAAGGCTAATGAATATTCACTTTCTGAATGGTTTTCACCCACATTAACACAGAGAGTAGAGTAGTTTACCTTTCTGGTTTCTAACAGCTTTAATAGTTTATTGTTGAGCAAAAGTCTCTTTTTACATTTGGTCTGTTTTTATATAACGTAGCTATCTCAAGTTTTCCTGTATACAATTCAAAAGTATTGTTTACAATGACAGGTAACATAAGTGGTTAAATGACACTAAGTAGGCTTATACTGGGTGTTGTAATTAAGTATTATTTTGAAAAACTTTTTCTTTCATTTACTTTACATTTTATGCTACATGAACATTTACTTCACTACATTTTAGAAGTAAAGTTGTCATTGTAACTCAACTAGGTTTATTTAAATCTCATTACTAGCTACTTTGTACCTATTCTATATGATCTGATTTAGTATTTTACAACTACAGTATTTTAAGTAACCTAAATACATTTGACTCAACCTTGACAAACCACAACTTTAAAATCATATGAAATGTATTTGTTTAAACAGATGAATAGTAGTCTATTGCACATTATGCTGTAAAGAAAAGAAAAGATCCATGCTGGATTCTAAATACTTTTGCTTTTGATACCTGTAGTTTAGGGGACATTTTCAGCTCAGAGCGTTTCCTTAGGGTTTTTAAAGACCATAATATTTCTACTTGTACTTAAGTATATGATCAGAGTACTTCTTCCACAGCTGGGTATCAGATTGTGTCTCACCTGTTGCATGTTTCTGGAGATCCAGGTGTCAAGCAGCAGCTCCAGTCTCTGCCGGTGATACCTCCCGGTGGTTTTCACCGCTATGAACAGGTCCTCCGGGGAGAGAGGCTCCACCGGCCCGGAGGGAACGCTTCTCCTCGGAGGTGGGCTTATAGCTCTCCTCTCCCGGGTAAGTTTCCTGAAATACGCCGAGAAAACTTTCCCGCTCGTCGTTGCAGCCCCAGGCTCCATCGGGTCTCCACTGCCCGGGTGTCCGACCGAAAGCACCAGCATCCCAGTCACCAGCAGGCAGGACACCGCGGTGACAGCAGCGGGATTCACGGAGCTTCTGGATCCGGCTCCGGGTTTCCACATTGTTACACTTTGGACGGCTTCTTTCATAAAGTCTGAAAACTCTTTTTTACAACATCTCCACAGAGCAGACTGAAGTATCAGCCACTGTGCGGCTCTCCTTCTGTTCTGTGTGTTTGACCTCCAGCTGTGTGACTCTCTATGTTTAACTCCTCCAGTGGGAAGGACCGGGCCACGGTGAACCAATGGCCGGTTTGAGCGCTCGATGTGGGCGGGGTTAAACTGCATAGAGGCGGTGAGACTCTGGATGAACATCCACATGGCATCAGAGACTGATTCCAGGAAACAAGCATTCTTACTTCTTAAATTAGTTTTCCAAACATATGTAAGACATTACATTGCGGGAAGAAGACTAAAGACAGTTAAGACGATACTTAATCAAATAAGCTGGATAAAGTGTAGCCTTTGTGTCACATGTCAAAAATAAAAACAACGTCCAGAGAAGGCCAAAGAAAACAAGAAAATTACAAATTACAAAAATCAAGAAAATGATAACAGTATAGATTTAGAAGTATTGTCGAAAACAATTGTCTTTCATGCAGTTTAGCATGAGGTGTCAGATTTCAGCTTTGACCTTGGAGCTGCAGGGCTGCCTTCACTTTCTGGAAGTCTGCTGAGTAAATACTTTCTCTTTCATTATGTGGAAATACCTGCAAGGAACTTATTCTATGGTAGTATTTTATCATATGACTATTAAAAGGTGTGTTTTTTTTAAATATTTTGGGGTTTAGTCCTGATAAAGCATGTGTTTGGTCGTGATGGTATAGAAAATACATGTTTAAGGGAACAACAGACAAATGTTTTATGTTGTTTTGGTCTTACTCAGGTCTCTCTTTTTTTGTGTGTGTTGGTCTTTTCAAGGCTTAAAAGTGAATTAGAGAAAGCTACAACCATAGACATGTCTTGTTTTTAGAGGAAACACAGATGTAATAGTTGCCCCTTCCTTAATACTGATGCACACACAACCTTAATGATACAAGGATTAAAATATGAATGCTATTGCATTTTTTTCATATGCAAGTTAACACAAAGCATAATTCAGCACCTTACAGCTGTTTGTGGTCACTGAATGAAAGCTGAAGTTTTCCTCGCTGCCTTGAGTTCCTCTCTGTGTGAGCCTGGCGATCATTCTCGAATTGGACAGATGTTGAAGAAGACCGTGACTTCGGAGTGTGTGTAGTGCTGCCAAGTACACACAAACACACACACACACACACACACACACACACACACACACACACACACACACACACACACACACACACACACACACACTCTCAGAAGACAGACGTGCCAAGCATCCGTGTTGCCAGATCCACCAACCATCTGAGGAATGTTTCCTCTCTAATAATGTGCAGTTTGTCTGTGCTGCATAATCTGTTCTGATCCCTCAAGCAAAGTCAGGGTTAAATTACATTTTAAGAATCTCTCTGAACCCGAAGCAGAATGGACATCAGTGCTGGGAGTGTGAAGGTTTGTTTTATGGTGTATATAAATTAACCTTGAGCGGGGGTGGAGTAGTCCTAAAAGTGATTCTGACCTTTCAACAGTTTCAATCTCCAGGAGAAGTGAAACAACTCCATGTGCTGATGGAGACCATGCATGGCACATGGTTAGCTATTATCAAAACTGTCATAGTAAAACTCATACTTAGTTTGTTTTTTCAGTATCTGCATGTTAATGTTCTGTGAAATAGCATACAAATAAGTATACAGATATCATGAGATAAAACATGACTTCACATCCTGTAGCACATCACCATTAAGATAGACATGTTACCAAGAACTCTCTGAATGTAAAGTTTACCGGGAAACACAGTTAGCTTATTTCTAAACTTCCCCTTCTGTATCACAAGAAACTAACACTTCTCAGTTCTCACTACTGACACTCAACATGTACCAATATGACTAAGCCACCAATGATCTTTGCCCTCAAACTGTTTGGATTGATGGGAAATGCGTTTGTTTTTTGTCAGGGGAACTGCTATCTCACACAATCATCAGCTACACTGGAACCTCAGTCATCATCTTGTTGAGCAATATTTATCTTCAGGTCACAGTAAAGTCTTCTGCAACATCATCTGCAAAGCATCTGGACATACATGCAGGCCAGATACACATAAGTTAAAATGCCTTGTTTTACCCATTGATTAGAGTGCTGCTTCTTCTTGTAGTGGCACATTTTATAACAGCATATACAAATATACAGCATATACAGCATGTACCTTAAGCTAAACGCTAACTTTAGCATAACATTATCTTAATGACAAATATGCTAACATGCTGATGTTGGATGCTGCATGTACAAAGTTTATTTTTACAATTGATTAACAGAAACACAATGGTGGAATGTAACTGAGTACATTTACTCAAGTACTGAACTTAAGAGTAATTTAAACAAACTTTTAATTTAACTCCACTTAATTTCAACAACATCAATTGAAGCACTTACTACTGTAGCATCAATACTGCTGACACTTCCTCTTCACACATTAGCTTATTTTGATTCTGCTATTCTTAGCACAGATGCAGATTTCCTGTGCAACATTTAGAGGAAACGCTGCTGATACCGTAAAGAAACAGACACATGTTGAGAGAATTAGCGAGAGAAAAGCAAAGCCAGACCTCCCTATATTTCACCTTCTGTGTGTCTTTGTCATGAAAAAAAATCATTATTCCTTCTCTTCAAAGATGAGAGCAGCTTACTGCCTTGACTTTCATCTCACTGGAGATCCTGTACAGTCCAACAGCTGAACTGCACATGCACTCACACACCAGTCCCACTCTTATGATGGATTTAATTTCCTCTCAGCGCAGAGTGTGTATCTGGAGAATTTTGTGGTTGTTGAAGAGACATCATGGATTGAAGAATCTCTATTTAGAGTCCGAAGCTGCGTGTGTATGTGTGTGTGTGTGTGTGTGTGTGTGTGTGTGTGTGTGTGTGTATGTGTGCAGCTCTGTTTTCTTTTTGTCCATGAGCATAACATGTGTGTGTGTGTGTGTGTGTGTGCAACAGTAACATACAACGACAGTCAAACTCATTCCCCCCCGAGCTTAATCCCTCTCTCTTTGATTTCTGCAACTCAAATCTCCCCTTCTTTCTTTGTCACCCCTCCCTTTCTCCCCTTCTTCTTGTCGTCAATATGTTGCAGGATTCATAAGGATTCACACCAAGTACTTTTCCCACAAAGGTTCCTGAGAACTACGATTTAGTTGCGTTCACACCAAAAAGTCCCAGGAACTAAATTAGTTCTAGAGAACCTTTTTTACCCCCTTTTCAGTCCCTGCTAGAGAACAGGGACTTTCGTGGGAGAAAAAGGTTCCTGTGTCTGATTGGCTGGGCGGAATGCAAACCACGCCCCGTCAAACTCCCAAAAACTTTTGTGAAGCCGCCATTTTATTATCCTCGCATTGCATTATTAGCATTAGCATTAGCCCAGCGCAGAAACGCAGAGAGACTAACTTATGACAACACAAAATAAAACATGGGAGCGGTGGAGATGAGGAGATGTCGGCGTTCTGGCCGTTTACTCGGAAGGCTTCAGTAGAAGCTGCTGGGAGTCCCAGCAGCTCCTACTGAAGCCAGTCCCCAACTCCGGGGACTTCCGACCGAGGACTTCGGGTGGCAGTATACGCCGTGAAGTTGTTTGCGGCCTGCCAGTAAACCCAAAGCAGAAGAAGAAGAAGTGACGTCAGCGGCTTCATTTGCCTAATCCACCCCCAGGAACTAATTTCCGGTGTGAACGCGATCTGTTCATGAACT